>NW_007734107.1:98064-99030 GCF_000696425.1 Galeopterus variegatus | reverse complement strand
CATTCTTTTCTAGCCTTTAGGGTTTCTGCTGAGAAGTTTGATGTTAACCGATTGGAGCTCCATTATAGGTGATTTGACGCTTCTCTCTTGCAGCTTTCAAGATTTTCTCTTTGTCCTTGAGTTTTGCCATTTTGAGTATGATATGTCTTGGTGAAGCCCTTTTTGGGCTGAATACATTTGGGGATCGTTGAGCTTCCTGTATCTGAAGATCTGTGGTTTTTCCTATGTCTGGGAAGTTTTCTGCCACTATTTTGTTGAATATGTTTTCAATACATTCACCTTTTTCCTCCCCTTCTGGAATACCCATGACTCGGATATTTGAGCTCTTAAGGTTGCCTAATATCTCTCTCAGATTTTCTTCAATATCTTTGATACTTTTTTCTCTTTTCTTGTCTGCTTGTATTATTCCAAAGAGCCCATCTTCAAGAACCGAGGTTATCTATTCAACTTCCGTTATCCTGCTAGTTAAACTCTCCAATGTGTTTTATATTTCGCTGAATAACTTCTTCAGTTCGGCAAGTTCTGCTACATTTTTTTATATGACAGTGATTTCCTTGTACATTTCCTCTTTCAGGTCCTGTATGTTTTTCCTGGTTTCATCATGCTGTCTAGCTGTGTTTTCTTGTATCTCATTCAGTCTCTTTAGGATTAACACTCGAAATTCCCTGTCATTCATTTCAAGGGCTTCTTGTTCTATAGGATCTAGAATTTGAGAATTATTGACTTTTGGTGGTGTATGTTCTTGGTTTTTTGCATTTCTTTTTGGATGTTTATTCTTCCCTGCCCTCCTGACGCTGGCTGGGGGCTCCCCACGCTACCAGCCCTGTCAGAGATCCACGGGGAGAGTGGGATAGTAGGCCAGTCCACAGGCCCCGGGGTGCCCCATGTCGAGGTAAGCAAATGGCACGTCTCAGTGAGGAGTCACACCAAGCAGAGATGGCTGGCCTGCCTGATCTGAGCCGGCCA
>NW_007734107.1:1010-97180 GCF_000696425.1 Galeopterus variegatus | reverse complement strand
GCTCTTGGAAATGCAAATAGTACTCTGGTATCACAGCACACACTTCTCAGGGTCGTGCTGTCTCCTTGCACGGCCCAGAATTTCTAATCTTGAAGATAGTCTTCTTGAGATAACCCAGAAAAAAAAAAAAAAAAAAAAAAAAAAAGGAAAAGAAAAAAAAAAGCTAAAATAATTTTTAAAAAATGAAGAAAATCTAGGAGAGCTAGCAGACAACCTTAAATGCACAAACATTAAAATCATGGGTGTTCCAGAAAAGAAGGAGAAAGGAGAAGGCATGGAAAAACTATTCAATGGAATAATATTGGAAAACTTCTCAGGTATAGGGAGAGTCATGGACCTTCAGATCTGGGAGGCTCAAAGAACTCTCAACAGATTCAACCCAAAATGATCCTCTCCAAGACACATTATAGTCAAACTGGCAAAGCTCAAGGGCAAAGAGAGAATCTTAAAAGAAGCAAGAGGAAAGCATCAAGTCACCTATCAGGGAGCCCCTATCAGACTAACAGCAGACTTCTCAACAGAAACTCTACATGCCAGAAGAAAATGGGATTATATATTCAAAATACTAAAAGAAAAATACTGCCAGCCAAGAATACTATACCCAGCAAGGCTATCCTTCAGAAATGAGAGACAAAAAGTGTATTTTCCAGACAAACAAAAACTGTGGGAGTTCACCACCACATGACCAGCCCTACAAGAAATCCTCAAGGAAGTCCTGCATCTGGAATCTGAAAAATGATAATCACTACCACAAATACAAAGAAAAGAACAAAACCCACTGGTAGAAGAAAAATGCAAATGAGAAAGAGAAAGAAACTAAATCTTGCTACCACAAAAGAAACATACTGACAATGTAATAATGCCCTTGCTTTATTTCTGGTTTTAGTAATTTTGGTCTTCTCTCTTTTGTTTCTTGGTCAGTCTATATAAAGGTTTGCAAACTTTGTTGATATTTTTAAAGAATCAACTTTTGATTTGTTGATTTTTCTCTATTGTTTTTTAATCCCCTATTTCATATATTTCTGTCGTAATCTTTGTTATTTCCTACTTATATTTGCTTTTGGTTTAATTTGCTCTTCTTTTTCTATTTTCTTAAGGTAGAAGTTTATATTACTGATTTTAGAATTTTCTTATTTTTAATATAGGTGTTTACAAGTATAAATTTTCCTCTAAGCACTTTATGAGGCCTACATCCTAAAATTTTGATATGTTGTGCTTTGATTTATATCTCAAAGTACTCTCCAATTTCCCTGTGATTTTTCCTTTCATCCATCGTTTAATTGAGAGTGTTGTTTAATTTCCACAAATTTGTGAATTTTGTAATTTCCTTCTGTTATTGTGGTCAGATAACAAATTTTCTATGATCTTAGCCTTATTAAGTGTATCCAGACTTGTTTTTGGCAAAAGAAAAAAAACCCCCAAAACAAAAACCACATTTTACATTTTGTATTAATGAATATGCCAATTCTCCTGATTTGATCATCACATATTGTACGTAAATACTGATAGTCAACTCTGTACCCCACAAATATGTGTAATCAATAATGTTTCAGTAAAAAACAGTGGAATATGAATAACAATACTATCTACTTCTCAAGGTAGTTAGGATGATTAACCATCATCACCTGTAGGCAAAACTGTTTGAGAACATTTAAAGCACTATGGAAATGTTCATTGTTATTAATATGTGTGTGGGGCATAGTATGATCCCAAAATACTTTCTGAATGACAAACAAATAATGTGATGTTGGTTTTGTTCCCCTCGAGAACATGTAGATGATGGCTGTGCTGATTTAAGATGATATTAACCAAGGATAGATACTGGGCTATTCTACTGAAGTCCTCTTATTCTTTGTCTGTTTTCATTGTTGTTTAATCTCACAGTGACTTTTTAAATCAATCAGAGCTAAACCTGAGGTGAGGGGAAATATCTATTTTGCAGAATACCTGTGAATTCTTCAGGTAAGAAGGAAAGGACAAAATGAAATAATACACACACACATGCACACATACCTCTACCTTGTTGCATGGTATTCCGTTTTTGTAGTAGATTGAATTGTGTTTCCCCAAAACTCATTGAAGCTTTAATTGCATCCCCCAAGTTTCATGTATTAGAAACAGCACCCACTGTGACTGTTAAGAGGATGGGAAATCCTATTATGGTAATTGAAAGGTGGAGCCTTGAAGAGGTGATTGGATTGTATTGTAGGATCGTGCAGTAGTGAATGGACTAAAAATGGTGGTCAGGGGTGTGGTTCTCAGGGCTTTAAAAGAAGAGGAGAGTTGGTCTTTCTCTCTCTCTGCTCTCTCTGCTTCTGCCATCTTGTAATGTGAGACCCCTGGGTCACTGTCACTACCACCAGATGGACTTCGGACTTCCTAGCCAGATGGACTTCGGACTTCCTATCCTAGCCTCAGAAACTGTAAGCAATAAATTTTGTTTTCTTTATAAATCACTCAGTTGCAGGTATTTTGTTATAAGCAAAAGAAATGGACTAAAATACAAAAACTGGTAGCAGAGAAGTGGGGTGTTGCTTATAACAAACACTTGAAAATGTGGAAGCAGCTTTGGAACTGGGTGTTAGGCAAAGGTTGGAGGACTCAGAAGAAGATAAAAAGATGAGAGAAAGTTTTTAATGTCTTAGAGACTGGTTACATGGTGGCGAATAGAATGCTGATAGAAATATAGACAGCAAAATCTATTCTGAGAAGATCTCAGATGTAAACGAGAAGGGACTTATTGGAAACTGGGGCAAAGCTCACCCTTGCTGTGAACTGGCAAGGAATTCGGCTGCATTCTGTTCATGCCCTAGGACTTTGTGGAAGTTGGAACTTAGGAGTTGTGAACCAGAGTATTTGGTGGAAGAAATTACTAAGCAGCAAAGTGTTAAGGAAGCTGCATGGCTACTTCTAACAACCTACACTGAGTTACGGCAGAAGAGGCATGAGGTAAAGCTAGAATTTATAATTCAAAAGAAAGCAGAGGGCAAAAAATTGGAAATCTTTCAGCCTGGCCACAAAAGCATGGGACAGCACAGGGGCCCTTTTTGAGGAGAGGAATGCCGAAGAAAGGGATTATCAAGAGAAGGGAAGAAAGACCTTGAAGGCATTTCAGAGATCATGTAGGCTGCATCTTCCATTTCAGGCCCAAAGGCCTAGGGAGACAGAATGGTCTCGGGAATAGGCCCAAGGCACCCTCCATAGGCTCCCTGCCAGTGCCACCTCGGGAAGATGCTTCCAGCACCAGCACCCCAGCTTCCTTAGCTGCTCCTGCTGTGGCTAAATTGGCCCCAGGTGTGCCTGGACCCACAGCTTTGGAAAATACAAGCTGGAAGCCTTGGCAGCATCCATGTGGTGTTAGGTCTGCAGGCTCACAGAATGCCAAAGCTACGGAGGCTTAGGAGCCTCCAACCCAATTTCGAAGGATGTATGGAAAAGTCTGGGGCCCAGGAAAGAGATCTGTTGCAGGGGCAGATTCACTGTAGGGAGTCTTTGCTAGAGCAATGCTGAGTGGAAATGTGGGGTTGGAGTTGCAGCAGAGGAACCCCAACAGTGCCATGCCCAGTGAAGTCATGAAAGTGGGACCACCATAGAGACCCTGGACTTCTGGAGCTACTGGAGTGGAACACTAACCTGTGAGAGTTAAAGCATCAACTGAGACAAGGAAGCCGTAGGAGTGGATCTGCTTGAAGACTTGGGGACCCAACCCCCACACCAGCATGCAGAGGAGGTGGAACATAGAGTCAAGGTACATGATTCACCAGCTTTGAGATTCAACGCCTGCCCTACTGGGTTTCAGACTTGGTTGGGACCTGTTACCCCTTTCTTTTGACCTGTTTCTCCCTTTTGGAATGGAAATATGTAACCTATGTTTGTCCCACCGTTGTATCTTGGAAGTAGACAACTTGTATTGATTTCATAGATGGGAATTTGAACTTTGGATTTTTGAGTTGAAAGAAGTTAAGATTTGGGGGATGAGATGAATGTATTTGTGTGTGAAAAGGACATGAATTTTGGGGGGTGAGAGGCAAAATGTCATGGATTGAATTATGTTCTCTCAAAGCTCATTGCAGCTTTAATTGCACCCCCCAAGTTTCATGAATTAGAAACTTAGCCCTCACTGTGACTGTTAAGAGGGTGGGAAATCCTACTGTGGTAGTAGAAAGGTGGAGCCTTGAAGAGGTGATTGGATTGTAGGACCATGCAGTAGTGAGTGGATTAAAAATGGCGGTCAGGGCAGTGGTTCTGAGGGCTTTAAAAGAAGAGGAGAGTCTGTTTCTCTCTAAGCTCTCTCTGCTTCCACCATCTTGCAATGCGAGACCCCTGGGTCACTGTCACCACCACCAGATGGACTGTGGACTTCCCAGCCTCAGAAACTGTAGACAAATAAATTTTGTTTTCTTTATAAATCACCCAGTTCCAGGTATTTTGTTTTACGCAACAGAAATGGACTAATTCAATTTTCATCGCATTTTCAGTGTTTTAAACTATATATACTTTAAACCTATCTATCTACCTACCTACCTATCTACCTACCTACCTATCTATCTATCTATCTGTCTGTCTGTCTGTCTGTCTATCATCTATGTATCATAATTCATCTACCTATCGTAAATCCATTGGTAGTTTAACAGAGATAAGAACTAAAAAACCAAAATACGAAAAAGAACAAAAATTAAGCTGACCAAAACGGACATTTTTTGTGCATTTGTTTTAGAATTTCAATCTTCCTACAGGGCTGAAAAAAAAGGATTATGTCACTGTCTGTGTTCAATTTGCTTTTACTGTCTGTGATGGTCCTGTGCTTCCTCCAAATTTTCCTCCACCCTTCCCTGTTTATTTAGCATCTCTTTCCTCTGATTCGCTGTTGTTTTATAAGCTTGCTGTTGTCTGTCATTTTGACAGAGAGCATGAGCCATCATTTGTTAAAAATCTATTCAAATTATTTTGATCAATGTCAATCCCTTCCCTCTGAACTTCCCTAAACATCCACACACTCACACATACATACATAAACACACCAACACTTTCTAAAAGAACCTTAAGTATATGTTTAGTTCAGAGTAGCTGAGACCCCAAGTTACAAAATCATCCTTTGTGACTCACTTTGATGAAGATGTAAAACTATTTTAAAATTTTACCTGCAGGTCAGAGAAGCTTTTAGCATGACAGAAAAAAACCAAGAAGCTGAAGGTGGACAATCACGGGAGAGAGAATCCCAAACTATCTGAAGGACTGAAGGCTCTGCACAGCCTCTGCAAATCACTGAGAGGCAGGACGGGGCCTATGTGACAATGTGAACTAATGATCATTTTACAGCAGTTTGTAGATACACATGGTGAAATATCAAAGTCACATTTTGGCTGCAGTCTTGACATTGACCTGAAAAACGATGAATTCCTTTGCAAGCAAGTGGGGATTCTGAACCCATCATAACAGGATTCGAACCGCATCTTTGAAAGCGGTTTTACCACTTTAACTGATGAGTGTCCTACCCAGTCTAGCAGTGGGCATGCATGCCCTTGAAGTACTGGACTTCATTTTACTGACTTTCCCTTGCAGCTGGGCGTATTTTTACTGTTAACCAAGTGGGAAAAATACAGCCTACCTCTGGTATTCTAGCCTTTTACTGTAAAGACAGGATCTGGAGCTTCCTTTCTTTGGTGGGCATAGGGGTACCCTAGAGTACTGTATGTCTGCACTGAGTTTTTCAGCCTCCAAGATTCCCCAATTACATAAATGTTCATCTTATGGCCATATTTGGAGTGTGCATGCTCCAAAAAATGCAAACCGATTGAGACCCCTCATTGTAGAATTATGAGGAACTTAGCAATTCCTGCCTATTTCACCTTCTGTCCTGCAGTCCTTTGGATGTGAGTGTTATAGAGGAGGTAGCCATCTGGTCCCTTTGATCATGACAGATGAAAATTGAGTACTGTGCAAACAGATATGCTGCATTTCTCAACCACAAAGGAAAGAACGGGGTTCTTTCTGCTGCTTCATTAGAAGGTTAAGATCTGGGCTTACACTGAAGTGATGGCAAAAGATTTGAAGCTAGAAGGTCTGATATTTTAAGACTGTATTTATTCATCAAATCCACAAATATTCACTGAGTGTCCTCCTCATGCCAGAGCACTATACGTGGGGGTAAAAGAGTCAAGTTCCAGCTCTCATAAAGCTTACAAAATAGTACTACAAATCAGAGACATCAAAGGTGATATGCTTGCTTCCTTACTATGATAGTCTTTCAAACAAAATATGTATAAATTTAGAGATCATAATAATGGGCTGCTTATTAGTTTTTATTTTTAGTTTTGGTGGCTGGCTGGTAGTGTTTTAACACCATGCTCTAACCAGCTGAGCTAACTGGCCAGCCTTAGTTTTAAATCTTAATAACATATAGTCACTTGTTGGAACTTGGATATAAAATGTTAATTAGAAAGCAACTGCTAACCAATTCACTGGTTCCCTGGGATTTCCAATGCGGTGGAAGTCCATGGCTGTTGATTAAAAAACAACAACATGATTTTAGTAAACCATTTTTATGGGGTATACAACTGCTAATATAATTTAATTATATTATGTATAATTCATATCATTTGTTAATTATTCTTAAACTGAAACTTAAAATGTTTAATTTCTTCACAGGAAATTCACTTTTGGTTCAAAAGCTTTGAAAAAAAAAACATGATATACAAATTAATAGAGAAGAATAGCATGAATACATCTGCCCTTTCTGTTCCATTTCTCCCATTTTCTAGCTTGCTGATCTCTAGATTTCTAACGTGATTTCTCTCTTACTCATTCTTTACAACAAAATTTTGTAATTGCTGTGCCGATGACATGTTCATATCCCATCTTCTGAGCTAACACTAGTCTTCTTTTATTTACTCAGTTTCCAGAACTGAATTTGTGCAGATGGTCCGAGTAAGTAGTTCAGGTGGCTCATAGAATTTTATGCTAAGGGGATTATGGGTGTCTGATGTCTGCATTGGCCAAAAAGATTTGTGAAGGGACATGATTAGTAATCACCAGTTCAGTGGAAATTAAGAAAACTGATTCAGAATTTAAAATAGGACTTTGCCATCTACAAAGAACCGCACTGCAGGGAGGAAAGAAAGGAGTGCTCACTAGCCAGGAACGGGGCTAACAGATAACATCACACCCCAGTTGCTTCACACATCAAACAGGCAGGGCCTCCCATAGGTACGTAGGTACGAGTATAATCTAAGAGCCATTCTGAGAATTGCCTTGCCACCAGCAGGAGAGAAAAGGCCTCATAATACATAAGTAGAAACCTTATGATGCTTGGCAGGAGAAAGTGAACTTATAAACCTAGGTTAGCACATTTCAAAAAGCCTGTTTGAGAGGGGATACTAATAATGCTTACTTGAAAAAGGTTACTGATTTTTTTTAATAGTAAAACTGTAATGATGTATCACTGTGTTGAGATTTCCACTTTAACTCGTGCATGTAGCATCTTGTTATTTAAAAAATCATCTAGTTGTGCCTAGCATATGGTGTAATCCAAATGTCAGTCTCCCATGTGTTTCATGCTTTCTAAGCTTCTGTGAATTACCTTTTCCTGTGGTACTTAAATAAAAAGGTCTTGAACTTTCCTTTATAGAATAGCTCCACATGTGAACTCTATAGGGGACAAATAGCCAAGAAGCATACCTACTTTAGCTGGTGGAGCAGTATGCATTGGCTAAGACTCAAGGAGACAGGAGCAGCAGTAGTAGGTATGCATGTCCTTCATTGAACATTGTATTTTTTAGGGCACTGCAAATAAATCTAATAAGACAGGATGGGAGAAGAACCTCAAACCTTGGACTCAGGCTTGCTGAGCTGCATGATTAAGGAAGCACCAGCTCCTTCCCTGTTGTGATCAGGGCAATCACACAATAGTGATATGATGAGGCAGAATCTTGGGTCCAGCCTGATCCTGAGGGCTCAGTGTTTACAATTTGGGAACCACTAGCTTTTCCTTTGATTTGGTCAGGGGCCTGGTGTTCGATTCTTGTAATCATAACTGTATCACGTAGCAGTGGTATCTGCCACATCAGCTTTTATTGTTGGAGAAAACCTGCTCTCTGTTGGCATGGTTGGGGAGCTGGGATCCAAGCTTGTTGTTGATGAGAATTGATTGCTGATAGAGTTTGGACATGTTGTTCCCCCAAAACCCACATGGAAAGCTGATCCCCAGTGTGGCAGTGTTGGGAGCTGTTTTAGTCATGGGGGTGGATCCCTCATGAATGGATTAATGCTCTCCACGGGGAGTGAGGGTAGAGAGTGAGTTCTCGCTCTATTAGTTCCTGTGAGAGCTGGTTGTTTAAAAGACCCTGGCACTTCCCCCTCTCTCTTGCTTCCTTTCACCATGTGATCTGCTTGTACCCACCAGCTGCCCGCCGCATTCTTGCCAGGAGTAGAAGCAGCCTGAGGCCCACACCAGGTACTGCTGTCCCAGAATCGTAAGCCAAGTAAACCTCTGTTCTTTATAATTACCAAGTCTCAGGTATTCTGTTATAGCAACACAAAATGGACTAATACAGTTGCTTTTAGTACAGGGTCATAGGTTGATTCCATGGAGCTTTGCAGAAAGCCATCTCCCTCTCTGGGAGGCCAGCTGCAGAAATCAATTTTATCTTACAAGCAGGAGAGGTTTGGTCTGCAATTTAGGGAAAATCAATATGCAGTGAATGAGAATTTTCTATTTGTTCAGTACCTCTTCCTCCATTCACATATGACAGAACACTTGTAAAACGACTAAGGTTTTGTCAATGGAATAGGAGTAGAAGAGGTATTTGATACTTGTTGGTATGGGTGTTTGGACATTAGGCTTAGTCTTTCCCCTTCCCACCAGATTACGAAACCAGGTTATGGTCATGACTCAGCTTTGATCAAACATATGACACAAATCCCTAGGTGGAACAGCAGGATTAAAAAAACCCAAATCTATGAATAGCCATGTACAGGAGGATGTACTGCTCAACCAGGGCTCTTACCTGACAGGGAAATAATCTGCCTTGTTCTTCTGGGTCTCTGTTAAAGCAACTTAGCCTTCATGCCAATTAATTATGAATTGTTTGAGGTAGAGGAGGAAAAGCTTTTTTTTTTTTTTTTCCTTTTTGTCTTTTTCTGTGTCCGGCAACGGATCACAGCCTCGCTCAGCCAGTGAGCGGGAACCTGTCCATATGTGGGATCCGAATCCTCGGCGGGAGTGCCGCCGTGCTTCCCAAGCGGTGCACTACAGCAGTGCGCCACCGGGCCGGCCCCCGAGGAAAAGCTTTTTTCCTTTACCCTCTTAGGTTCTGTGCCTGAGGCTCTGTAAATTACATGAACAAAAGACAGAATAACAAGAGAAAAACAAACAGAAGCTTATTAACGTATGCATCATACCTACACATGAGACCACTCAGTGATGAGTAACTCAACAGAGTGGTTAGAACGTGGGTTTATATAGCATCTTAACAAAAGAATGATACGTTTGGGGAGAAGTGACAAGACAAAGGGAAAAGACTGAGTTTTTAGGACAGTAAAATGTAGGAAGGTAAATATATGGGGGAAGTAATGAAAGATAAAGGCAAGTTTGTAAGGTTTGTTATGTAGATTCCTCTTGTGCTATCTATGGGATGATAAATGTATTATTCTATTTTTGTTGCTTATAACAAAATTACCTGGAACATGGTGATTTATAAGGAAAATGAAATTTATTGCTTAGAGTTTCTAAGGCTGGGAAGTCCAAAGTCCATCTGGTGGTGGTGACAGTGACCCCGGGGTCTCACATTGCAAGATGGTGGAAGCAGAGAGAGCAGAGAGAGAGAGACAGACTCCCCTCTTCTTTTAAAGCCCTCAGAACCACACCCCTGACCACTGTTTTTAATCCATTCACTACTGCATGGTCCAACAATCCAATCACTTCTTCAAGGCTCCACCTTTCAATTACCATAATAGGATTTCCCACTCTCTTAACAGTCACAGTGGGGGCTAAGTTTCTAATACAGAATACTTGGGGGACTCAATTCAAGCTTCAGGGAGTTTTGGGGGGACATAATTCAATCCACTACAGTAAAAGTCTGGTGAATAACTTCTGTCCTTCCTGGTAGAGAGGGGAGGAAGACACCTTTACAATTTTATGTTCTGTTTTTAGGCAAATAGGGGGATGGCAGAGAGCTTTTCTTGTATCTGCTTTTTTTCAATTTTGAGTTTTCAGCTCAAAATAATCCATATGCCAAAGTGGCATATTTTGGGGTGGCATATCCTTTCATTGACATCAGAGACAGTGAGAAACCAGATAGTGCAGTCTGGAAACTCATGATATTTATGTACATAACGGCAAAATATTTGCTGAAATTTTTACTTAAGAGATGCATTATCTGCTCTAAGGGAAGGGGCTGGAAAGAACAGAATATGTGTTTTGGGTTCTCTTTGAAGCTTTTAGCAAGAAATTTAATAAAGCTCAGGCAAGAATTAGCCAGTTCATAATCAGAGGTAAGGGAATGAAGAAAGTCCAGAGATTTGGAGCCTCATGAGGTTAGAAAGGCCAACTGCTTCTAAACGCTTCAAAGTTTTTCTCAAAGACTCATTAAGATTTTTCTGCAATACAGAGGGAATCAGGCCTATGGCAAAGACCAGATTAAGGGTGTGGCTTTTCTACACAAACCTATTGTTTCAGATAACCTCAAGATAACCTTCATTAAAATGAAGAAGAGAGACCAGGGTTGAGCCCAGAAGCTAAGAAATAAAGCAGGTTAAAAAAGTATGGCTGGGAAAGAATATTGGGTGTGGATACTGGCACATGGAACAGACTATAAAAAATATACCAGAAGCCTACTAAGATTTTGAGGGAATCGTATTGCCAGAAAAACAACAAGCCTAGCTTGTAAAGGCTTGTTATTGTTTAACTCCAAACCAGTTCCAGAGTAGGTCATACTTTCTAAAACCTTCTTTAGATATAGCCCTGCTTGTAATAGACATGAATATACCTTCTACAATGCAAATCTGGATCCATATAGGACGTTGGCATTATTTCCAGACAACAAATTAGGCTAACCAGAAAACTTACTTCACTGCCAGAGTAAAGTTCTATGATTTTCTGGCCAAAAGGATTTGATAATTCCTGTGCACTAGTGACCTCTGTATGTTTCCTACTTTTCCTTTTTCCAAGAGGGAGTTTTATTATGGTTATCTTTTTTCTGCTCCATCATTGTGGGGCTCAGAAAATGACACCCCAAAGTACAGCATTTTGGCATGCCAAAAACTTTGAACTAAAGGAGATTGGAAGGCCTCAGAGGCAAAGTCTTTCTCTGACCTTCTCCTGCTCTCCTGTCTCCTGCCCCCTTTTCTCCCCTGAAGTCATAGAAGTCACAATTTTTCTTCTCCAAGGAAGGTCATCAAAACTAGAATCCCTCTCCCCCAAAGCAAGCTGTAAAACCTAGTGTAATGTGGGAGCCCTAAATCTGAGAGGGCACTTGCATAATGTTTACCAATTCCAAAGAAATCATCTGGAGGTCCAGCAGGTAGAGACATTGGTTTATTAGACTTACCAGAGATACCAATGGTGGCAGTTGGTCTGAAATCTGCACCGCCATGGAGTGCATACAACAGATATATAGTGAACAGACCTGAGCAGTGGTGTAAATCATTTTCAAGCTTATGTGTAGACCCTCACCCAGCTCACATAACTCAGAGCAGGCCCACGATCTGGCTGAATAGACAAATTAATCTACCTGCTGTTTTCCTGCTGCCAGAATGTTTGTTCATTTTCTTAGGGTCCTCAATCCTTTAGCATTCTGTTTGTCTTAAAGGGGACGTGCCATTCCTTGCAGAACTATCTTGGCCAGGGGTAGCCTTCCAAGGGGAGGAGGAACTCTGGTATGCACGGGAAGGGGGGACTAGGCCTACGTCCAGCATTTACCCTACACCTAGAAAGGTCACTCTCTCCCTTCTCCCTAATCCCTTGAAGGCCCTCATTCCATGCCAGGGAAGAAGGAATGCTGCACAGAGAGACCAAAAAGAATATGAACAAACGGGTTGTGCTGGACCCCTCAGCCCCCCAGTCTATTAGCGTTAATCACTCCCTTTTGTCCAATCACATTTACACGTGGCTGTTCATTTTCATCAAACCTAAACATAAAAATAGACAGTTTTCCCTGGGTCTTTCCTTCATTTCTGAAGCCTCCTGTGTCAGGGTAAACTTTGTTTAAGTAAAATTTTTATGCTTTTCTCTTGCTAATTGTTACAGGAATGTTGGCCATGAAACTTATGATGGGCGAGGAAAGGTATCACACTTTCTGCCCCTACTATTCATATTGGGTATAGGGGTGGGGTAGGGCATGGACATCGGGCAGATTAGGAAAAAAAACCCCCAAACTTTTAGTTTATAGGTATGTGAAGTACAAAGGTTCCAAAAGAACATTACCTACAGTTTCTGGACTTTGAGCTGGGTTCAGTAACTGGATGCACTTTGGGTTTCTGCTTTGAGGAGAGGTTGTATTTTACTTGTGGGAAGAAAGAAAGATGCACATGGATACATACGAGGGGACTTCAAAAAGTTCATGGAAAGATTCGTATTATCTTTTAATTCTATTTTTCCAGGAACTTTTTGAAATACCCTTATAGATGTCGAGAGAGGTGAGCTCTATCAGACACTACTAATGATCTGCCAGTATCATGATCCTTTTCTCCCTAGGAACGCAGGTACGACTGGGTTTATGGCTGGCCTGCTAGATCGCATTTCCTAGCCCTTCTCACTGTGAACGATGTCCTTGTAACTGTTCTAGCCAAGGGAAGGTGAGCCATTTTTGGTCAGGGCCTCCTCCGTGTTCTGTTTCCCCTTCACGTTTGCTGGAATCCAGCCTGACAGTTGATTCAGCTTTGACTGTGCAGATAGTGACAATGGCTTAAGGGATGATGGAGCAGTAAGACTGAAGAAAACCAAGCCCCTGGATGGAGCCCCCACACCGGACTGCTCACATGGGGCTATTATATGAGAGCACAATAAACTTAGCTGCTCTTTAAGCCGATGTAGAATTGGATTCCTTGTTATAACAGATTAGTCCTTACCCTAAGACATGCAGCCTTTTGTTCTTTTCTGCCCCACGTGCAGCTTATATAAGGAACTTGCATTTATTAGTATTTTGCTGAAGAAGACATGAGAGGCATGGCCAAATTTAACTTTATAACAAAGGATTAGCATAGTACATAGCTTTAAACAGAATGTTAGTTTTATTTATCTTTTTGCCAGTGTCCCTTTCCCAGGACTCTCACGGGGTGCATGTCACTGGAATTCTTTACTTATTCCTCATGTTCTTTACTTAGTCTCCTATGATAAATGATCATCTCCTAATTTCCAAATCCAGTACCTCAGCACTTACGTTCTGTGCTTCCTCATAGTGTTTGATCCTCTGGACTTCCCTTTCCTTTCTGAACGTTTTCATTCTCCCTCTTATATTATTTTGCCTCTGTGACTACACAACAGTCTCTTTACTAACCTTTCTGCCCACCCTTTGAATGAAAATATTTCTCAGGTTCTGTTCTTGATTCTCTTCTGTTCTTATTACACACTTTACCTGGTGGGTCATGTTTATTTCTCCTTCCTCGGGTATTAGTTTTATGAGGATGATCCTCGACTCTATGTTTCTAGCTCTGACTTATTTCTCCTGCATTTCAAACTGCCTGGTGTATATTGCCCTATAGCTGTTTTGCCAGCAGATTAAACATAGTTGTTTATATATTTGACAGATATTTTTCAGGCATCTATTAAATACAGGATAGTGTGCTAGGCATTAGGAGTACAATGGCAAATAAAATGGATAAGATTTCTGCCTATTGGAGCTTGTATTGTATGGAGTAGGGATTAACTAGATGGATAGGTTTGGAGGGTGAGCTGGAGAGTGTTCTGGGCAGAGGGTATAACCTTCATAAAGGCCCTGTGGTAGGAGGGACAGAAAGTCCAAGGAACTAAAGATTAAGGTGGTTCTAGCCTAGGGGGAAAGTAACTTAATGTTTAAGAAGCAGGTACAGGATAGACCATGCAGGACTTGTAAACCACATTAAGATTTTGCTCTTAATAACAAGAGCTGTTGAAATCCATTAGAAATGTTTCAAGCAGACATGATCGTACTTGCATTGGAAATATCACTGTGGCTCTGGGGAATGGATCAGGTATTTGGAAGCAAGAAGTGCTATATTAAAAAAAAGGCTAGGAGAGATATTTTGTAGGTGAGATAGACAAGATTTGGTGAGAAATTAAATATGGGGAGGAGGAGAGGAGGTACCGTGGATAATTACTAGGCTTCTGTGCTTGAATGATTGGATGGACGGTGTACCATTCACCGAGACAGTCAGTGTGTTGAAAGAGGACCAGGTATGGGAGGAAAGATAGGTGTTAAATAGGCAGCTGGATGTATGAATTTATACCTTATAGTAGAGATCTGGGCTAGAGAGGTAACTTTGTGATTTTATATGGTAATTAAACCAAGGATGTGGATGAAATTTCCTAGGAAAAAAGTACATAGTGAGAAAGAGAGAGAGAGACAAAGAGAGAAACACCAAAATTTAATGGGTAAATGGAAGAGGCTAAGCCAGAAAATGTGAGTAAAAAAGTGGCCAGAGTAGTAGGAGGAAAACCAGGAGTGGAAGAAGATTTTTCACAAAGAGAGAATGCTCAGCATTGCTGTATGCAATTGAAAGTATCAAGTAAGAGGTTCAACATATTCAGAGGATTTGGTGAAGTGGTCTTGTGTGACATTATGAGAATTATTTAAATGGAATGATGAGTTGGAAGCCAATAAGAGATATTTTAAAAATGAACGAGAGAGTTAGTCCGTTTATGTTACTTATAACAAAATACCTAAAATTGGGCTATTTATAAGGAAAATGAAATTTATTGCTTACAATTCCTTAGGCTGGGGAGTCCAAAGTCCATCTGGTGGTGGCAACAGTGACCCAGGGGTCTCACATTGCAAGATGGTGGAAGCAGAAAGAGAGCAGAGAAGAGCAAGACAAACTCTCCTCTTTTAAAGCCCTCAGAACCACGCCCCTGACCACCATTTTTAATCCATTCACTACTGCACCGTCCTACAACCCAATCACCTCTTCAAGGCCCCACCTTTCAACTGCCATAATAGGATTTCCCACCCTCTTAATGGTCACAGTGGGGCCAAATTTCTAACATATAAAACTTGGGGGACACAATTCAAGCTTCAGAGAGTTTTGGGGGGACATAATTCAATCCACTACAAGAAGATGAAGGGAAGATGGTTAGAATATGTAGCTCTGTGAAGGATGAAGAGACGGGGCAGAAGGGAGATGTGGTGCTCATGGTGGTCTGTTGATTAGCGCACAGTTTGATGTTCTCCCCAAACTTTTATTGAGACTCGATTCCCATGGTAACAGTGTTAAGGGCGGTATTGAAAGGTGGAGCCTTGGGGAGGGGATTGGGTCGTGAGGGCTCTGTCCTCGTAAATGAGTTAATCCATCCTTGGATTAATGAGTTAATGATTTAATGGGTTATCAGGGAGTAGACCAGAGGCTTTATAAGGAGAGGAAGAGACCATGTAGATGAGCTTTTGTCCCTTGTCAGGTGACACCCTGTGCCACCTCTCGATTCTGCTGAGAGCCCCCACCAGGAAAAAGGCCCTCACCAGATGTGCCCCTTTGACCTTGGACTTAGCCTCTGGAACTGTAGGAAATAAATTTTGTTTCTTTATAAATTACCCAGATTCAAGTATTCTGTTATAGCTACAGAAAACGAACTAATACCATTAGTTTTAGTGAGAACTGGTTGGACATGTTTAAATGTGAATGGGAAGAACCCAGTTAGAAGGGAATTTTGAATTCGCTATATGCTAAGTTTTCTGAGAGGGCTGTGCTTTGAATCCCCACCTCCGTGCACCCCACAGGCCTCTCAGATTACCTCAGAAAAAAGATTCCTGTTGTAATAGAAGTTTGGCTACAGCTGTAGGTGATGTAATAGGTTTGGTATAGACTGAGAGGGTTTTAATTTGATTCTTTCGTTTTAATCTAAGGTAGAAAATAAAGCTATTTCTTCAGAGTGAGAAAAATTCTGTGAATGTGTATGTGTGTATTTGGGAAAAGGAATGTTAGTAGAAAAATTCAATAGACTAGGGAAATATAGAGAAGTATTCCAGTTATCTATCACTGTAGAACAAACCACCTAAAAATTTAGTGTTATAGCTGGTCCTCCGTATCCAATGGTTCCAAATCCATGAATTCATCCAACCAAGAATCAAAGACTTTTTTAAAAAAAAGCCAATAAAAAATAACAATGCAATAAAAATACAAATTAAAAATGATGTAAATACTATGCCATTTTATATCAGGGACTTGGGCATTTTGGTATTGACGAACAGCCTGGAACCAATCTCCCACAGATACTGAGGGACAATTGTAGTCATTTTATCATCTCAAAGACTCCATGAACCAGGAATTCAGACAGAGCACAGTGAGGGTAGCTAGCCTGTACTAGGTGATGTCTGGGGCTTCAACCAGAAAGACATGAAGACTGGGGCAACTTGATAGTTTGGGGCTGACATCATCTGGGAGATTCTTCATTCACACGTCTGGCAGACGATGCTGGCTTTTTGCTGAGACCTCAGCTGGGTCTATAAAGTGGAACATTTCCATGGGCTCATTCCCTGTGTTTAGTCTTCTCACAGTACGGTGGCTGGGTTCTAAGAATGAGGGTCCTGGAGACAGAAAGTAGAAACTGTCTGTTTCTAAGGTCTGGCTCTAATAACTGGCATGGCATTGTTTCTACTGCATTCTACTGGTCAGAGTGTCCGTATTCAAGGGGAGGAAACACAGACCCTGCTTCTTACTGGGAAAAGTGTCAAAGAATTAGGGAGCTATTTTATAAATGGAAATCGGAAGGTTTGGAATAGGTATTTAGGGACAGTAGACAACTGTGTGCAATGTGGAAATGCAGAAGGATTCTGAATAGCCTTATTTTTTATAGCCTTTCCCTGTCTATTTTCCAACCTCATATTGAACTACTGGGTGTTCCTTGAGCTTACAGTGCCCTTCCAAGTGGCTGACTTTGATAATACTGTCTATATCGTGGCAGGTATCATAACCTCAGACTTATATGCTCATTCATGGAAATCACATTGAATACTTAAGGCTGGCATATTTGCTGTTCTTCTCTTAACTCTGTGCTTTTCTTATTCTTATTTTACTAATGCTTTATTTATTATTTGTTGTAGGGCACAGCCAATGTATTTTAAGGGACAGAAGTATAAACAAATATATAGCACACAATTTGCCTTCACTCTAGAATTACCTTATCTCTCCATATGCCTGTTAAAAAGCTTTCAGATTCCAACTCAAATACCATCACCTCTATGAAGCTTTAATCGATTTCCCTTTTTGTTGGTTCTCCTAAAGCACATGGTTTGAGTTCTTAAGTACATGGACCAGTTGTTCCCAAATTTGCAGTATGATCAGCTGAAAATCATTCAAGAAATGCAGATTTCAGGGGCATACCTCAAGCCTACTTGTTGGGAAAATAGAATATTTTGGTCAGGGCCATTGTCTCGGGTCCAGTTGGGTGTGGTTTTAGCACATACTTTGTAAGCAAATTTTCTGTGTGTGTGTGTGTGTGTGTGTGTGTGTGGTTAGCGCACTCGCACGCCGATGTATCTTTGTAGTTTTGTTGCTATTCCTGTGTTCTTCAGAAGGAGGGAGGGAGGAGGGGAGGGAGGGAGGGAGAGGGAGAGAGAGAGAGAGAGAGAGAGAGAGAGAGAGAGAGAAAGTACTTTTAGTGAAGCAGGCAGGCAGGTGTCTGCCTCGGGTGTCCACCTGGTGCAGCCATGCTTTCCAACCTATGTCTCCAAGGACCTTTTGGCCAGTTACCTAGCTCATAGACCTGTGTGAAGGGGTCTGGTGACCTAGTCTGGTGTTTGTGGCGTCTGGAGACCTAGCCTGGCATGTGAAGGGTTTGTGATCCAGTCTGTGAACAGGCTTGAGGGGTTTGTGAGTTCCAGACCCAGCTCTATCTCAGCAATTGGTACAGTCGGTGCAGGATTATGGGCAGGTAAAAGAGCCCAACAACTGGTGTGGTCACCTAGCTTTACAATTGGCACCATGAACAGGATTAAGAGCTAGACAATTGGCGATGTCGACAGGATTCCATACAGTAGCCATACACTACTGAATCATACTTCTTGGACATATAGTGATCAATAATTATTTAATCATTAATTGACGATAGATGTTTGTATCCATGTCTTTAGGCCCATTAGACTCTTAAGTCCCTAAGATCAGAGACCATGTTTTATTTCACATCCTCCATAGTGCTTAGCATAGTGGCTGGCACATGGGAGACATTCAATACATCTTGTGGAGTTTGCCTCTATCTTCTCTTGGGATTAGTGATTTCTAGAGAATTATGCTGTTCTATGTGTTCTATATGTCTATGTGTTCTTGTTCTCTTGGATTTCCATCAGGTGCAACCCGATTTCCCTCCTTAGCCATCTGGAGTTTGCCCATCACAAACAACAACAACGTGTGTAGATGGGATGTACATTAAAGTTAATAAAACTGAAATAGGTTGGCATTTTGCTTGTATTTGTGTGAACTATTTTATGTAGTCAGAGGATCAAAGAGGCTTCATATTTTTAAAACGTTAAAGGCAATATTTTTTACTGTCTTCAAAGTGAGAGTGGTAGATATCATGGGAATAAATGGAATTCCCAGTGATTATTGGCATGTGTTGGTTTGTTTTCTTTTCCATTGATGGTAGGATGGCAAAGGAGTGTTGGGGCTCAGAAAACAATACTCCAAAGAATGGCACTTTGGCATGTTGAGCACTTTGACATAAAGGAAATTGGAAGGCCTTAAAGCTGCCTCAGAATCAAGGTCTCTCTGACCTTCCCCTGTTTCTCTCCCCGAGTGCAGGGAGGGGGTTTCTCTGAAGTTTCCTTATCTGACTGAGGGAAATTCGTCCAAAAGAAACATGACTGCCTTCAGTCCCCTGTCTGAAAGCTCATTAACCAGGGAAGAAACCAAAGGTCATCACCACACTCATGCAGGCTGAATTTTCTTTTTTAAAAAATTTTATTTTATTTTATTTCTTTTTCATAATACATGTTTATGGAGTACAATTTGTTGTTTCAATACATGCATATATTGTATAATGATCTCATCAGAATAGTTAGCATATTTATCATCTAGACATTTATCTTTTTTTTTGTGGTTATAACATTCAAGATCCTTTTTTCTGATTATCTTGAAATATACAATATTATTAGCTATTGTCACCCTAGAGCATCAGAACTTATTCTTCCTATCTAACTAACATTGTATCAGTTTACCGACCTTTCTCTGCATGCCCCGTTCTCTGCCTCTGATAATCCCTATTCTACTGTATATTCCTCTCTTTATTCTTTTTTATTTTTCTTAATTGACCTATGTTAATTAATTATATATATTTATGGAGTACACTATGATATTTAGGTACATTCATACTGTGTGCAATGATCATATCAGGGTGCTTAGTATGTTGTCACCTCAAACATTTGTCACTTTGTGTTAGGAACATTCAACATCACCTTGACTAGCTATTCAAAGATACACAGTATATTGTCATTAACTGTAGTCTCCCTACATTACTGTAGAGCCCTAGATCCCATTCTTCCTATCTCTCTAATATTTTGTATTCATTAACCACCTTTTCCCCATCCTCCCACCCCCTTCCCACCACCTGTCTCTAGTGACCACTATTCTACTTTCTACTTCCGTGAAATCAACTTTTTAAACTACCACATATGTGTGAGTGAGAACATGTGGTATTTTTTCTTCTGTGCCTGGCTTACTTCACTTAACATAATTTTCTCCAAGCTCATCCATGTTGTTGCAAATGGTAGAATTCCATTCTTTTCTATGACTTAGTAGTATTCCATAGTGTCTACTACATTTTCTTTATCCAATCATCTGTAGAAGGATAAATATCCAAGGTTGGTTCCAACTCTTGGCTATTGTGAATACAGCTGCAATAAACATTGGAGTGCAGATGTCCCTTCCACTTGTTGACTTCCATTCCTTTGGGTATACACCCAGCAGTAGGATTTCTGGATCCTATGGTAGTTCTAACTGTAGTTGTTTGAGAAACCTCCATACTGTTTCCATACTGGCAGTACCAATTTACATCCCTACCAACAATGTATAAGAGTTTCCCCTTCTTCACATCCCCGCCAGCATTTGTTATTCTCTGCTTTTTTGATAATAGCCAGTCTAGCGGGGGTGAGATGATATCTCATTATAGTTTTGATTTGCATTTCTATGATGATTAGCAATGTTGAACATTTTTTCATAAGCCTGTTGGCCACTTGTATGTCTTCTTTCAAAAAATGTCTATTCAGTTCCTTTGCCAATTTTTTAATTGGATATTATTTTTATTTATTTATTTTTTTAACTATTGAGTTGTTTGAGTTCTTTGTGTTTCCTGGATTTTAATCCCTACGTGGATGCATAGTTTGCAAATATTTTCTTCCATTCTGCAGGTTGTCTTTTTGTTCTGTTGACTGTTTTCTTTGTTGCGCAAAAGCTTTTTGGTTTGATATAATCCCATTTATTAATTTTTGCTTTTGTTTCCTATGCTTCTGAAGTATATTATTCATAAAGTCTTTGCCCAGATCTATATCCTGAAGTATTTCCCCTATGTTTTCTTCTAGAAGTCTTATAGTTGCAGGTCTTATATTTATTTAAATCTTTAATCCATGTTGAGTTGATTTGGTATCTGGTGAGAGATAGGAGTCTAGTTTTATTCTTCTGCATATGGATCTCCAATTTTCCCAGCACCATTTATTGACAAGACTATCCTTTCCCCAATGTATGTTCTTGGATCCCTTGTCAAAAATCAGTTGGTTGTAGGTACATGGATTTATTTCTGAATTATCTATACTGTTCCATTAGTCTATGAGTCTGTTTTTGTGCCAGTACCATGCTGTTTTGATTACTATAGCTTGCAGTGTATTTTGAAGTTAGGGAGTGTGATATTCCCCCACTTTGTTTTTTTTGCTCAGGATTGCTTTGGCTTTGGGATCTTTTGTCATTCCCCATAAATTTTTTAATTGTTTTTTCTATTTCTGCAAAGTATGTCATTGGTAGTTGGATGGGGATGGCCTTAAATTTGTAGATAGCTTTGGGTAGTATGGTCATTTTCATAATATTGATTCTTCCAATTCATGAGCATGGACTGTCTTTCTAGTTTTTGTCTCTTCTTTAATTTCTTTAATCAGTCTTTTATAGTTTTCATTCTAGAGATCTTTCGCCTCTTGGTTAAATTTGTTCATAGGCATTTATTTTGTTGCTGTTTACATTGTAAATGGGATAGCTTTCTTGATTTCTTTTTCTGTTAGTTCATTGCTGGTATACAGAAATGCTTCTGACTTTTGTATGTTGATTTTGTTTCCTGCAACTTTACTGAATTTGTTTATCAGTTCTAGGAGTTTTTTGGTAGAGTCTTTAAGTTTCTCTCTATATAAAATCATTTCATCTGTAAACAGGGGCAACTTGATTTTCTCCTTTCCAATTCGGAGGCCCTTATTTCTTTCTCTTGTCTAATTGCTCTGGCTAGGACTTCTGGTGTTATGTTAAATAGAAGTGGTGAGAGTGGTTATCCTTGTCTTGTTCCAGCTCTTAAGGGGAAAACTTTCAGCTTTTCCTCAGTCAGCATGATGTTATCTGTGGGTTTGTCATATATAGGCTTTATTGTATTAAGATACTTTCCTCTGTATCTAATTTATTGAGAGTTTTTATCATGAAGGGATGTTGAATTTCATCATATGCTTTTCTGCATCTATCAAGATGGTTATATGTTTTTTTCTTTCATTCTGTTGATGTGATGTACTACAGTTATTCATTTGCATATTTTGAATCATCTTTGCATCCATGGGATAAATCTCACTCGATCATGGTGTATATAGTATTTTTAATATGCGGTTGCATTCAGTTTGGCAGCATTTTATTGTGGATTTTTACATTCAGGATATTGGCCTATAGTTTTCTTTTTTGTTGTGTTATTGCCTCATTTTGTTGTCAGCATAATACTGGCTTCATAGTATGAGTTTGGAAGGATTCCATTCACTTCAATTTTTTGAAATAGTTTAGGAAGTATTGTATTAGTTCTTTAAATGTTTGGTAGAATTCAGTAGTAAAGCCATCTGGTCCTGGGCTTTTCTTTGTCTGGAGACTTTGTTATTACTGGTTCTATCTTGTCTGCTTAAGTTTACTATTTCTTCTTGGTTCAGTATTGGTCAGGGATATGTGTGCAGGAATTTGTCCATTTCCTCTGGGTTTTCATAATTTTTGGCATATAGTTGTTCATAATAGCCTCTGATGATCCTTTGTATTTTGATGCTATCTGTTGTAATATCTCCATTTGCATTTCTGATTTTATTTCTTTGGGTCTTTTCTCTTTTTTCTTGGTTAGTCTGGCAAATGGTTTGTCAATTCTGCTTATCTTTTCAAAGAACTAGCTTTTCATTTGATTGATTTTTTGTATTGCATTTTTAATTTCAATTTCATTTATTTCTGCTCTGATTTGTATAATTTCTTTTCTTCTACTTATTTTGGGTTTAGTTTGCTCTTGCTTTTCTAGTTCCTTTGGGTACATTGTTAGGCTGTTTATTTAAAATCTATATTTTTTTGATGTAGGCATCTATTGACATAAACTTTCCTCAATATTGCGTTGGCTGTATCTCATACATTTTAGTATGTTGTGTTTCTGTCTTCATTAGTTTCAAGACATTTTTTGATTTCCTTCTTAATCTCTTCTTTGATCTATTGGTTATTCAAAAATATGTTATTTGATTTCCACATACTTGTGTAGTTTCACAAGTTCCTCTAACTATTGATACCCTGTTTTATTCCATTATGGTCAGAAAAAATACTTGGTATGATTTGATTTTTTTGAACTTCTTGAGACTTATTTTGTAGCCTAACATATGGTCAATCGTAGAGAATGTTCCATGTGCTGATGAAAAGAATGTGTATTCTGCAGCTGTTTGATGAAATGCTCTGTATATGTCTGCTAAGTCCATCTGGTCTATGGTGCCATTTAAATCCAATGTTTTCTTGTTGATTTTCTGTCTTGATCTGTCCAATGCTGAAAGTGAGGTGTTAATGTCCCCAAGTATAATTGTGTTGGTTTCCACCTCTCCTTTTAGATCTGATAATATTTTAAAAAATATATCTGGGTGCTCCTGTGTTAGATGCATATATAGTTATAATTGTTATATCTTCTTGCTGTATTGATCCCTTTATCATTATATAATGCCATTCTGTGTCTTTTAGTACAGATTTTGATTTAAAGTCTGTTTTATCTAAGTATGGCTACTCCTGCCTGCTTTTGCTTTCCATTTGCATGGAATATCTTTTTCTGTCCCTTCACTTTCAGTCTATGTGTGTCTGTGTAGGTAAGGTGCATTTCTTGTAGGCAGCATATGGATGGGTCGTGGGTTTATTTTTTTTATCTATTCAACAAGTCTATGTCTTTTAATTGGAAAATTTAATCCATTTGCATTCAAGGTTATTATTGATATGTGAGGTCTTACTCCTGTGATTTTGTTTGTTGTTTTTCAATTGTTTTGTGTATCCTTTGTTCCTTTCTTCCTCTCTTAATGTTTATCCTTGTGGTTTGGTGGTTTCTGTATTGATAAGGTTTGATTCCTTTCTTTTTCTAATTTGTGCATCAACTCTACCAGTAAGTTTTATATTTCCAGGTGTTTTCATGATGGGCGTTATTGTTCTTTCTCTTCTAGAGTAGAACTCCCCTATAAGGTTGGACTGGTGGTGATGAATTCTCTTAATCTTTGCTCGTTTGAGAAAGGCTTTATTTTTCCTTCATTTCTGTGCTGGGTATAATATTTTTGGCTGGCAATCTTTTTACTTTCAGTACTTTGAATATGTCATTCCATTCTCTTCTGGCCTTTAGAGTTTCTGCTGAGAAGATTGTTGTTAGTCTAATGAGGATTCCATTGTAAGTGACTTGATGTTTTTCTCTTGCTGTTTTTAGAGTTCTCTCTCTGTCTTTAACTTTGGATAGTTTGACTACAATATATCTTGGTGATGACCTATTTGTGTTGAATCTATCTGGGGACCTTTGAACTTCCTGGAAGTTTGCATCTTTCCTAAGACTAGAGAAGTTTTTAGGTATTATTTCTTTAAATAGGCTTTCAATATCTTTTTTTGTTTTCTTCTCCTTCTAGGATGCACATAGTTCAAATATTTGTTTGTTTAATAGTATCCCATAGATCTTGTAAAATTTGTTCATTCTTTTTTATTCTTTATTCTTTTTTTATCTTCCTGTGTTGTTTCAAAACTGCTATCTTCAAGATCAGAAATTCTTTCTTCTGCTCAATTCAGTCCTTTGTTGAGAAGTATTTTTTATTTCATTCAATAAATTCTTCAATTCCTATATTTCTGTTTAACTTTTTTTAATGGTACCTATCTCTTTGTTGAGTTTTTTTCAAATCATGAATTGTTTTTCTGATTTCATTGAATGGTTTGTCTGCATTCTTTTATATTTTGATGAGTTTCCTTAAGATTATTAATTTGAATTCGTTTTTTGGCAAGTTGGCAATTTCCAATTCTTTTGGATCTGTTACTAGAGCATCATTTTATTTTTTTAGTTGTGTCATGTTACCTTGTTTTTTTTTTTTTTATATTTCTTGTTTCCCTGCATTGATATCTGTGAATCTTGTGAAACAGTCACCTTTTGGTGTTTTGTAGAGTGGCTTGAATGGGAAAAGACTTTCACTTGCAAATTCATCCTAGGATGTCAACTGGGTAGGGTGAAATGGCTTTCTTCTTTATGGATGCAGTAGTGTAGACTCTGTATTTTCTTCAGCTGTAATCCACTTTCTCTATGTCCACGAGTGACTCAGCAAACTATAGTTTGGTGGTTTGTGCCAGCAGTGGCACAGCTTTGTTGGGGGAGGTATTGCTGGTTTGGTTGTCAGGCTGGCAGTGTGCATGTTCACCCTGTGGGTAAGTCCTCTCAGGATCTGGCTCACTGGGGATGTGGCTGTTGGATTTATTCTCAGGATGGGGGTGTGAGCATATGGTATGTCAGAGTCTCCAGCACTGGTTTGTCAGTGGCAGGGTCATTGTTCTGCTTCTCTGACCAAAGGTGGGCCCACCAGGGGCATGTTAGCCAAGCCGTTTCTTACTTAGATGTGTGTGCATGTGATGGCTCAAAGACTTGATGGTAGGTCTACGAGGGGCATGACAGCTGAACTGTTCCTTTGAGCCAGGGGCATGGGTGCACTTTGGCTAGGTTAGCTGAATGCAGGTCAGCCAGTGGTCCTACTGCCGTGACAATTCTTGGAGACCAATATGTGGTGGTGCTTCCCTCTGTGGCTCAGGAGCTAGACTACCAAGGGCAGAATAGCAGAGCTGCTTCTCAGGAAGTGGGTGAGGCCACTAGGTGAGGCTGCAGTGAGGGGGCCCATCCAGCCACTTCTTGGGTGGCGTGTGGGGCTGCTAGGCAGCCTGCAGTTAAGTGACCCATCTGGATGGTGGGTGGGACTTCTAGCCAAGCCTGCAGCTAAGTGGCCTGTCCAACTATATCTGTGTAGTGGGTAGGTCCACTAGGCAAGCCTGAAGTGAGGGGCGAGTGCAGCCACTTCTGGAACTATTGGCAAGGCTGCCAGACAGAACTGCCTGGCTACTTCTGTGCTTCTTTGGAAACAGAGATTGCACTTTATTTCCACCAGCCTGAGTGTGTAAATGTTAGTGTAGAGAACTGTGAGCTGTTTTTCTGGGTTGGGGGCTCAGGTGCACACATCTCAGTCGCTGGCAAAGCTGGTGGGGGAAAGAATGGGGTGGTGGGTCTGCCTGTCTGATCTCTGGCCAGGGTCATGGGAGTGTGTCAGTTCAGTAGGACTAGAGTTGGTTTCCTAGACTGTAGAACTAGAGGCACAGCTACTGTGAGCCCAGGCTTCAAGCTGCTGGGATCAGGTTGTTGTAGCCTCTTGTGTGACTGTGCAGGGAAGAGGGCAGAGCCTTAAGGCTGGCTACTGGCCCCTGGGCAGGGTGCTCCCATAACAGCTCTGGTTTCAAGATGGCACCATCCTGCATCAGCTTGGGTGGAGGGTGGAGGGTGGTGGGGGGGCGGACTGCACAGTTTGTGCTAGTGTTCTAGAGGATGCTGTTGTGGAGATGGACTCAACACTCAGAGGGTTGGAGAGCCAGATATTTATTATGCTGGTGGGCCCAGACAAGCTAATGCCTGAAAATCTGGACCCTCAGCTCAGGTCTCACAAGGTTTTTATAAGCAGACTCTTATGGGGTTTTTTACAGTTTTTTTTTCTTTTCTCAGCATTTCAGCATTCACTAGGCTAGCATATGTGGTCTGTGCAGATAAGCGCTTGGTTATAGAAGCCAAAAATACAAGCAGTGATTAATAGCCAGACTAGTGGAGCAAGTAAATATAGTTTCAAGAACGAGAGATTACTTCAAGAACAAAACAGGCTTATGAGAAAATTATTTTGGCATTTTTCCCAACAATGCAGTGGGTTTTTTCTAGGGTACTCCCCACACTTGGCTCTGGGCTTGTCCTGCCAATGGATCTGCAGGCCTCTGTGGTGAGGATGGGTGTTGGTGTTGGTCCTCTGCCTTCCTTTTCACTGCAAGGGAGAATTCTTTCTGCTCTGACCCCAGTGTGAGTGACATGGTGGCTGGGGCTGTGTGCCTCGCATTCTTCTGTATGCCACTGCTCTGGGCTTTCATGCTCCACAGGGATCTCACTTGTCTCCTGCTGCACTCCTATGCTCTTCCACCAATGATCCTGTCACTATTTAGCTATCTGTTAATTGTTCTGGTCCCCTACTGTGGGAGGAATGCGCCCTTGGCACCTCTAGTCTGCCATCTTGCCCAGACTGACTTTTCCTTCTTCTTTCGAGGGCTGTTACCTGGCAGACTTTATGTGCATAATAAAACAAGCTTTGTTCACAGAGCTCTTCCACCCCTCACCTTCTCATAACTTGTCACCACCTCCCCAGAGCTCAGAGGAACTTTGCCCCGGGCTATTGTTCGTTCTTTTGTCATGCTCATCTCCCCTAAAAATCATTTACTCTTCCTCCAAACTTGCCTGTCCCCCACCTCCTTCACCCCCATGAATGGGGTATTTAAGCTTCAAGCATTTCAGTATGAAACTAAACATCTTTTTCAGTTTTGATACTGGCTAATCACTAAAGAATGGGATTATGATCTCAGTGCGGTGGTTAAAAATAGTTGATTTAATATGGCACTTGTTGATTATGTTGCTAACGAAGTGTGTGTGTTACATGTGGGAAGGCATATCTGGAAGCAGTCATTTTCTCACTGCATACCTGTCTAATATGGCTGGCAGTTGTAGCCACAGTCCCTTTCTTTTTTTCCGCTTAGGGTTTTGTGTGCGGCTCCTTTCAATGCTAGCATTTGTGCTAAAAATAGCTGTTCCATTTTCTTGTGACTCCACCCAGGTTAGCCTGCCTGCTTCCCTTGCTTCCCAGGAAGCCATATCCATATGAAGGTTTTTTAGCAAGTCTTTGTGTTATTTCCTTTCCCCTCCAACTACAGATGACCCACATCACACTTCCTCTACAGGGATGCAGTGCAGTCAGTATGTGGAGTTCCTAAATAGCCCCGAGAAGAATGGATGCTGACAGCTGCATTCAGCTGCAGTGGCGGGGACTCTTGGAGGGAGGGGGCACCAGAATCAACATTTCAAATGGAAAAATGTCATGGCTGAGGAAAGGAGTCTCTTTTAATCTTTTAAAAAGATTAAGAGACCTTGTGAAAGAGATCAATGTGCCACACCAGGTGAAAGGGAAATCAAAACAATGAGAGGTTGCTAGACGAAGAAACAGGAAGAAGCTTGGAAGGAATTTGTAGTCCTGATTCTGAGATGCACATTTTTATTTCATACTTCATATGTTGAGACATATCTTACAATTGCTAGGTACCTTTACCATGGTGGTGATGTTTCTTTTTTCCCCTACTTGTCCTTCCAGCCCCCACTCCACCCACAAAACAAAGTCATTATAAAGTGATGGTATGAGACTTGCAATGAATAGTGTCTAGATTAGCGGAGACAATATATTCACCAAGATAAATTCACCACAATCTAGGGTTTACCTCTCAGCCATGTGAGCTAAGAATCCTATGTGGTGAGCATACAGAGGTCTTTTTTTTTTTTCACAGCTTTATTTAGGTATAATTGGTATACCAAAAAACTACACATATTTAGTGTATATGATTTAATGAGTTTGGACATATAGCTACACCTGTGATACCATCACCACAATCAAGGAAAAAAGCTTATCCAACCTCCAGTAGTTTCCTTCAGTGTTTTTTTTTTGTGTCTCTTTGCTTGTGTGTGTGTGTGTGTGTGTGTGTGTGTTAAGAACACTTAACATGAGATCTGACCTCTTAACAAATTTTTAAGTGTACAACACCATATTGTTAACTATAGGCACTATGTTTTACAGCAGATCTCTAGAACGTATTCATTTTGTAAATCTGTAACTTTATACCCATTGAAAAATGACTCCCATTTTCACTTTCTTCTTTCCCCTGGAAACCACCATTCTATTTTCTGCTTCTACAAATTTGACTATTTTAGATACCTCAATAAGGGGAATTATGTAGCATTCAGAAGAACATTTTCTAAGGAAAAGTCTAGTATTTACTTGGCTTAGAAAGACTGCAGTATAAATTTAGACCATTCATTGACAAAACAGACACAAAGACAGGGATGGGGGAATGCTCCAGTCAGTATGACCAGCTAATCCCTTGTCCATAAATGGACTCTTTTACTCAGAAGCCACATTTTAATAAGATTGCTTGGTGGGTAGCTTGAAGAGTTCATTTCCACAATAAACATATCCTTGCCAACAGGCCCATAACAGTCATTGGTCTTTGTGATTTTCCTTTTCATATTCTTCTTCTGTAGACACCTCCACTATCCCTTTCTGATAAATCAGATTTTTTCCTCAATTAATTTTTTTAGGAATCCAGACAGGTAATATTTATTATTATTTATATTTATTTATTTATTGAAACATAATTGATTATACATGTTTTGTGGGGTGCAGAGTTGAATATACCTGTGCACAATACATGATGACAAGTTAAGATAGTTAGTATACTCACCTTTATAAAATATAATCATTCTTTGTGACCCTTAACCAATTTCTCACTAACCTCCCTCCCTCTCCCTCTGCTAACCACAGTTCTGCTCTCTCACGGTTCCCACTTAATGAGTGAGGACATGTGGTATTTCTCTCTCTGTGCCTGGCTTATTTCAGTTAACATAGTTTTCTCCAAGCTCATGTATGTCGCTGTGAATTGCAGACTTTCATTCTTTTTTATGACTGAGTAGTATTCCATTGTGTAGATATACCACATTTTCCTTATCCAGTTGTCTACAGATGGACATGTAAGTTGGTTCTTTATCTTGACTATTGTAAATAGAGCTACAATAAACAACAGAGTGCAGGTGTCCTTTTGACAGGATGATTTCCATTCCTTTGGGTATATACACAGTAGTGGGATAGCTGGATCATATGGCAATTCTATTTGTAGTTGTTTGAGGAACCTCCATACTATTTTCCATAATGGCTGCATTAATTTACAGTCCCACTAATAGTGTAGGAGGGTTCCCCTTTCTCTGCATCCTTGCCAGCATTTGTTATTCTCTGTCTTTTTGGTAATAGCCAGTCTAACTGGAGTGAGATGATATCTCAATGTGGTATTGATTTGTATTTCCCTGATGCTGAGTGATGTTGAGGACTTTTTATGTATCTGTTGGCCATTTGTATGTCTTTCTTTGAGAAATGTCTATTCAGCTCCTTTGTCCATTTTTGAATCGAGTTACTTGTTTTTTTCCTGTCAAGTTGTTTGAGTTCCTTGTGTATTCCAGATATTAACCCCTCGTTGGATGTATAGTTTGCAAATATTTTCTCCCATCATGTAGGTTGCCTTTTCATTCTGTTGGTTATTTCCTTTGCTGTGCAGAAGCTTTTTAGTTTGATATAATACTCTTTGTTTATTTTTTTCTTTTGTTACCATGCTTTTAAGGTCTTATTCATAAAGTCTTTGCCTAGTTCTACAACCTGAAATGTTCCCCCTATGTTTTTCTCTAGAAGTTTTACAGTTTTAGGTCTTATATTTAAGTCTTTAATCCATTTTGAGTTGATTTTGGTATCTGGTGAGAAGTATGGGCCTAGTTTCATTCTTGTGCACACGTATATCCAGTTTTCCCAGCACCTTTTATTGAAGAGGCCGTCCTTTCCCCAGTGAATGTTCTTGGTGCCTTTGTTGAAGATCAGTTGGCTATAAGTACATGGATTGATTTCTGGGGTCTCTATTACAGGTACGTAGCATTAAAAAACAATATTTTTAAAGGAGAATGAACATTCTAGTACATGCCTTTTGGAGATTTTATGTACGCATCTCTGTTAGATATATACCTCGGAGTGAAACTGATGGGTTATAAGGTTTGCCAGTGTTCAGGCTAAGTGTACATAGAGTATTTTCTTTAAGTGAACATCAGACCATGTGACTAACCTGCTTAGACCATCACTTGCTTTCTTTTACAGTTTGAGTAGACTGTACTCCAAACTATCAGGCCCGTAAGGACAGCCTGGATCTAATTCTCCAGCTTCATCTCATGTCACTTTTCGGACTCAACCTTACCCTCATTCAGTTATATTTCTGGATGTAGATCTCCCATTTTCCCCCTGTTTGAAATATTCTTATTGCCAGCCCCTCTCTCCATGCACAGACAAGCTCAGCTTCTAACAGGGAGCTGCCTTTCATTTGTAAAATGTCACTTTCTTGGAGAAGCCTTCCCCGGTCATGGTTATCTAGGTACCTCCATTTTTTATTTTCTCTAATTATACCAAGTTTCTTCATAACACTTATGACAAATTTGAAAGTATATACTAATTTTTATTTCTTGTTTATCTGTGTCTTATTCTAGACTTAAGGTACTTTTAAAAATAGCCATGTCTATGCCCATTCCCAGATATCTTGATACAATTGGTTTGGAGGAGATCCTCACCTTGGTATTTTTTAAGCCTTCCAAGCTAATTATTGTGTTATAGTATACGTAATAGGTTAGTATATGCAGGTTATTACAAGTAAATATTGGGGTGTGATGCAATTATTTTTTATTGATGGATATATGTAATCTAAAATATTAGGAGGCCACTGGACCAGCCCATACAAGGCCTCAGTTTACATTAAGGGAGCTGTGTTATTGAGAATCTGAATTAGGTTCTCTGTTACACAACTGGTTTCTGCTACAGCTGGAACTGCTTCAATTTCCAATTCCTTTGCAAGGCTAACTTTGGGCTTCATATTTTAGTTATTTGCACATGTCTGTCTCCCTAAAAGGACTGTAAATTCATGAATAACTGGGACTGTGTCCTCTTCATCTTTTCATTGTCCATAGCAGCTTGTGCTGCGATCATTATATACATTTCTTTGCTTGTAGAAGACGGTCAATAAATGTATTTATGACAAATAACATAATTATTTAGATCATTTATATGACACCTATATAATATTGTTTGCAGAGATATTTCTGACATTCTACACTTTAAGCACTGACATTTCATTATTTCAGGATCTTTTCCCTTGTACATTAAAGAGCTGAGCCAATTTTAGAGCCTTGAAGCCAAAGAGCTTTGAGGATCCTTGAAAAATATACTACCCTTTTTGGAGTATTAAATATCAATAACAACAGGGATTATCTTGGTCTATGGGTGGACATATTATTGGCCAGTGTCAGGAAATAGTCTCTTCAATCAGGAAGAATTTATGATTATTTCAAGAACTACAGGTTCCTCCGTACTTAGAGGCATCACTTGACCCAAAGTAATTGAATCAAATTCAAATGAAAAATTTCACTGTACACTGAAGTAGTTTCTGATGGTTTGTGTTATATAAAAAAAGAAGAAAAGAAATAAACAAAAAATTCAAGCACCCAAAACTCTACTTTAAATTAATGAGGTAGTTCTGGCTCTAGAAATTTTTGGTCCAGGCTCTTCCCAAAGAGAGTAAAAATATAATTATCAATAAAATGCAAGCAATTTTGTGCTTGGGAACATGAGGTAAACTACTTATCCTGATCTAGTTAATAGAGGTTGTGTTTCTAAGAACTAGATTGCCTGGCAAATTTTCAAGTGGCAAGATTAAGTTCTACTAGAAAAATATAAGATTAGGTGAAAACAACTAAAATAGTGTTAAGATAGTTTAAAAAAATTTGCAACAAATTAAAAATTCAAGAAGGAACCCGTTTTATCAGTATGATAATCTGCTCCAGAATCATCCTCTTCAATTGTTTAGGAAACACTGCTATTGGCTTAATGTTGGCTGAGGCCATAGGTTTTGTGTTATATGAAATGCGCTTCCTTTACAATGTTCTGAGCCAGCTCTTGTTGGCTTGAAATATAATGTCTTGTGCTCCTGTATTCTTGTTTTGTTCTTGCAAGTCTTGGCAAACTGCTTAACTCCTCACACATGATTGTGGCCCTCAAGGGCATGTTTCCGGGCTCGGTCTTCTAGCCGTATATTGAGAGAGTTAAAAGTAATCAGATCTTCTTGCACTGCTTTGCTGATCTGCCCTCCTATTCCACAGGAGAAACAGGGACAGGAGGTTAGGGAACAGTGTATACTGAAATATCACAGTCCCTTTCCAGCAGTGGTTTTGAGGTAGTTGATTTTATATTGTCATTTCACATTTTTCCATTTTCCCATTTAATGTGGAGTGACAATATAAAACTAACTACCTCAAAACCACTGCTGAAAAGGGACTATGATATTTACAGGTCTCCCTTTCTACTCTTAAGTACCTTGAGGGTAGTGTTTTTCATCTTTATATTTCTAGTATTTGTCAGTGTTAAGTGACTAGTCAATGCTTGTTACATAATTGCCCAGTGAATTATGAACGTGGCATTTTGGGGTTTACTATGTAGTAATAACCCATTGAATCTTGATCCTTTTAAAAATCACCTTTTTCTGTAATGCTTACAGCCTTCTTGGTGGTAAAATCAGAAAGCAAATTTATTTCTGTTTCTCACATTTGGTTAGAATCTACTCAGTGGAAGTAGTTTATCCACTGGATGAAATTTAGGACAAGTCTCCTGACTTCTTTGCTCACGGCAGGTAATAAAAGTTTCTTTGGTCAGTAATTAAAATCCTCAATTCCAAAAACAGTCAAAACTCCAATACTAATTCTTCCTGCTAGGGAAAGGGGATGCAGTTAGGAGAGAGGGAGAGAGGAAAAGTCTAGATTCTGATCTAGTGTCGGTCGCCTCTGGTTTTGGCCCAAGTTGAAAGCTGATTCTTTTTTTCATGGTCCCCTTCCTGGGATTTTCAGAGGCCCTCCCCTGCTCTTTCTCCTGGGAATTGCATTACCAGTTCCTGTGGCTCAGTTCCTGTGGCTTTCTGCTGCAGCTGGTCACGTCATGGTAAATACTTCCATGTTCTTTGCCCCATGTCTTCTTGGAGGGCATGCCATGCAATGCTGCCACTCCTTCCTTCTATCAATCTCTGTGTTTTCCAAATCAGATATTAAAATCACCAAGTATCCTAAGTGATAGCAATCTTCCTTTAAATCCCTCTTGACTTGAGGGGAGTTCTTAGGGTAACCAGCCATCCTGGTATGCCAGGATTGTTCTGGGTATAGCACCAAAACACCTGCTGCCCTGGAAATCCCTCCCTGGGATGCAAAAAGTCCAGTTTTTTTGCAGTGTGTATGGAAGGTTGGGGGAAAACATAAAACTCATATGGCAGCCCCCTAAATAGGGACTGAAAACAACACTGTTTTCATTGTTGAATAGATATAGCATAAATTATTCATCTTTCATAATTGCTATCACAAGAGACTCTCCAGTGGAGACTTGTCAATAGTACTTAGAAAGACCAACTCTTTGACACAGCCACCATGACACAGCCATGCAAGACCAAAAGAAGAAAATCACACTTATAATACATAAATAATTATATACCTACATACTATTACTTTAAATAAAAATATAAAATTATTTCATATTTTGATGTTTTTGAAATTATGTATTATTGGTTACTATTTACGTCTTTGTTACATAAATGGTATTATTGATGGAAAAGAACATAGGACTACCTCCTAGTCACAGTTACTAGACATTAATAATAGGACTAATTAAATAAATAATATGCATGAGAAAAGTATCATAATTTTATGATTTTTTTTCTGTCCTCTGATACAGCAACTTATTTTAGCTCTACTTAAACTCTCTTTTGGATAAATTATAGCTTCCCAACATCTCTCTCTCTAAAACAGAACAAAACTCCTCTTTAACCTCCCACCTCTTTTCTTTTTACCCTTGATTTGGGTGAGTACTAAATCAAATGGTGGAAATTAGAGAATCCTGCATTGAGGTCTTGTACTTCACCTTGGAATGTGTCACCTTGGTCTCAGGCTCAGTTTTCCGCATTTAGCAAACATCTTTTTATTTATTTAATTAAATTTCTAATGAGCTTTCTCTCATTCTATGCTGCCCTATGGATTGTCCCTTCTCTGTAAACCAATTCAGTGAAGCTTTGTGAATTCTCTATTCTTGTATGATCAGGAACAAATATAGTTGGGCCTCACCTTAGGGCATAGGATGTGAATCCTTCTGTTCATCAGAGAAATGCTCCAAAGCCCTGTGCTTCAGAGGATTAAAAAAACCAAAAACCAAAAACCAAAAAACCAAAACTCCAGCATATGCTCATCTGCTTAAAGAGATTTAGTGGTGTTTTAATTATTCACTATGACTGGAAGTAGAAAGACTGCCCATTTCCTCACCTATTTTAATGCATAAACCTACTTATAGTCTTAAAATATTTAATATTTAGAAGAAAACACATTAGATTCATTAATAAAGGCTTTAGTGTTAGTTAACTATTTGTAGATTGTATTCCTTTGGAGATGCTTGCATCTCTACATATGTGGTATTCTTCTGCAAAGGACCAAACAGCAGTCACTGGCAGGGAAGGACAGCTTGCATATTGCTTTCTCAAGTTTATTTATATGTTCATAGATAATACATCCACATAGTTCAAAGTTTAAAGCATATGAAAAGGTATATAGTAAAAATTCTTCATTCCACCCCTGCACCGACCTCCCAGTCCCTTCCTCGGAGACAACTAATGTTATCAGTTTCTTATAAAGCTTCCAGAGATATTCTATGCGTGTGGAAGTAAATATATTCTCCCCTCTCCTTTTTCTTCCCTACAAAAGTGGTAGCTTATTACATACCCTATACTAAGCATGGCTTTTATTTTCTCTTTAAAAATAAATCTTGAATATCTCCAATATCAGTACCTCATTTTTTAACGGTTCCAAATATTCCATTTTATGGATGTTCCAAAAACTATACTACCAGGCTCCTATGAATGAATGCATAGGGTATTGGTATTTTTTTGTTATTTCAGACAATGCTGCCGTAAATACATTTGTACCTTGACCTTTGTCCATGTGTGTGAATGTATGTCTATGATAAATTACAAGTAGATTTGATGGATGAAAGGGTGTGTTTTTAAATATTGCTTGACATTTAAAAATCACCCTCCACATAAATTGTACTAATTTAACTGCCACTTGTAATTTCATGAGTATACCTATTTCCCATAGTCTTGCTCACATAGCACATTTTCAATTTTTCTCTCTTTGCCAATTTGACAATAGAGTAAGTGGTAACTTCTTAGACCTCTAGTTTACATTTTTTTATGAGAGGTTAAACATTTTGTTAGCTTTCTATTGTCATATAACAAATTACCACAGATTTAGCAACTTTAACCACTCACACCTTTATTACGTTTTTCTGGTTTTTAAATTTTTAAATTTTTAAATTTTCTGGTGGCTAGCCAGAAAATTATCAGCACCACGTGTTATCAGCACCATGCTTTAACCAACTGAGCTAACTGGCCAGCCCTATTGTGTTTACGTGGATCACAAGTCCAGGCACAGGTTAGCTGGGTCCTGTGCTTTGGGTCTCACCTGGCTGAACAAAAGTGTCTGCCAGGCTGTCATCTGATCTGTAGGTTCTACTGGGCCTTCTGAGCTCACTCAGGCTGTTGGCAGAATTCATTTCCTTGCAGTTGTAGGACTAAGGTTGCCGTTTTCTTGCTGGCTGTCAGCTGGGGAGCCTCCCTCAGCTCATACAAGGTGCATGCCTTGCCACGGGCCGTAACATGGCAGCTTACTTCTTCAAAGGCAGCAGGAGCATCTCACTTCAGTCTGATAAAATTGAATCCTGCCTAGCATGACGTGATCAAGGGACTGACTATCCTATCATCTTTGCCTTATGAGGCAAGTCAGTTGGGGGCATGGCTATCTCATCAAATCCACCATTTGCACTTACACTCAAGGGGAGGGGATTAAGGTTGTACAGACTTGAAGGCAGGAATCTGGGGTCATCTCAGAATTCTTCATGTAACAAGTATTTTTCATAAGTTCAAAAGCCATTTGCACTTTCTTTCTGTGAACTTTTAATATTATTTTTGTTGTTGCTGTTTTGTTGTATAATAGACTTTTCTTCTGTTTCTTAAAATACTTTTCTTACTAACTTAAAACTAAGCATATTTGAGACCATTTTATTTCAGTTCTTCATAGCTTGACGGATGGAATCTTCCGCTACTTGATCATTTAAAATTTCAAGTATTGTGCACAGAGAACAAGTACTAATGATTCATACTACTACTGTCCCATAGTCAATGGAGACTTTTTGAATGGCCAGAAAAAATAGTTTCAAACTTTGAAAAGGTCAGGAACAGCCTAGGATTTTGCAGTTGTTTTTAAAGGCCGGAATTGTCCTGTTTCACATTTTTTTCTTTGAATTTTAAGTAGTCCCTTCTTTTATCGAAATATTATATCCGCTTGGACAACTCGATTCCAACGAGCTGCTCCACTCCTTGCACTGAGGCTGATGCTTGGCTCGTCCCGGGCTCCGCAGCAGGCCCGCGTCTCCTGCACAGCGCGGCTGCCCTTCCTGGTGGGCTCATGCCGCGGCTCTCCAGGGGTGGCCTCGCCGGCTCGGGCTCCAGCGGCGTAGACACCACGGCCCACAGAAAGGACAGCCTGCTACTGACCCTTACCTGCTACCGTTTACCCGTCTGTCTTTCGATATTCTTTGGCTACTTTTTTTTTTTTTCTCACATATTCTGCAAAAGTGCAAGATGCATCAATAAGTACGTGAGGAGTGAAGTAAAGGGGTAAACCATTGGGCAAGCTTTGCCCCTTCAGAGAAGGGCAAGGGGGATGCTCAGAGAGTCACCTCTCTGACAGCCCGCTTCGGAGGAGCGCTGCTGTGTCGAGCTCAGTCGTCCTCTCTCTGACTCCATCCTGCCCTGAGCACGGCCCGTGACTCCCAGTCCCTGCCTCTCCCGGTCCCTGCCTCTCCCAGTCCCTGCCTCTCCCAGCCAGGATCTTAATGGGGCAGGTTAAGCAGATCCGAAAGACTTCACATCAAAACGCTTACTGCCCATCCGGATCACACCTTACATCCTGTGTCTTGCCGGACTGAGAGTTCTGTAACTTTGTGAATTCTTTAGACCCGCCTTGATAAGTCAGGGTAATCTTTCTACTTTAAGGTCAGCTGGTTAGCAACCCTAATTCTGTCTGCTGCTTTCATTTCCCCTTGGCCATGAAAGAGAACCTATTCTCAGGTCCCTGGGATTAAGACCTATACATCTTTGGTGGAGGGTGGTACGATTAGCTTAGTTTGGGTGACACGACCGTCACTAGGATTGTGGGAGTCAGGCATATGACCGGCAGTCCCACCAGCGTTTCTAACATATTGATAAGGTGAATAGTTCTCTAAAAGATGTTGGACTCTGCTCTGGGCACACAAAAAAATTTTCTGCCATAACCCCATATAAGTAAGATTCAAATTCTTACTTATAAACCATTCTTTGATAAATGAAAAAAAAAATTGTTCATTACCGTACTCACGTGGTAATTGGTGATTCATATGCAGCTATATTTTTCATTATGTGACATTTTCAAAATCCCATTTTGTATTTATCTATTTTGCTATTAATTTTGATAGCAGCTGTCTTTGCTGGTTTCATTCCTCAGATGGTCAACATATTACAAATTTTTGATCAATGAGTTATATTGACATGGCCTGCTTCTGAGTTTTGCTCGTCAAAGAGCTTAGACAATTTCTTTATGAATATCTGTTTATCTCATGCTTCTTAACATAACTTTCAACTTTCAGAATTTTTAAACTTAAGCTTTCAATTGAGTTGCTAATGCCTTCTCTATTCTCACAGAACGTACTAGTTTGCTAGGGCTGTGTATGAGGGTTCTCCAGAGAAACAGAACCAATATATAAGAGAATACTTCAAAAAGTTCATGGGAGATTCATCTGATCTTTAAATTCTATTTTCCAGTCATCTGAAGGGGGAACTAGCCAATGTCTCAGTTAGAAGGCAGTGAGGCAGGAGGAATTCTCTCTTACTAGAGGGAGGGCGAGCCTTTTTGCTCCATTTGGGCCTTCAGTTGACCAGAGGAAGGCTACCCATGTTAAGGAGGGCAGTCTGCTGTTACTCAGTCTACCATTTAAATGTCAATCTCATCCAAAACACCCTCACAAAAACACCTAGAATGATGTTTGACCAAATACATGGGCACTCTGTGGCCAGTCAAGTTGACACATAAAATTAACCATCACAGGCTGCCGTAATAAAGTACCCCAGACTGGGTGGATTAAAAAACAAAGATGTATTTTCTCATAATTCTGGAGGATAGAAGTCCAAGATCAAGGTGTTGGTAGAGTTGGTTTCTTCTGAGGCCTCTCCCCGTGGCTTGTATGTGGCTGTCTTTTCCTTTTGTCTTCACATTGTCTTTTCTCTGTGCATGTCTGTGTCCTAATCTCCTCTTCTTATAAGGACACTGGTCATATTGAATTAGGGCCCAACCACTTTAACTCATTTTACCTTGATTACTTTTTTTTTTTTTTTTTTTTTTTTTGACTGGTAAGGGGATGGCAACCCTCAGCAAGGTGTGGTCCGCACTGCGCTCAGCCAGTGAGTGCACCGGCCATTCCCTATATAGGATCTGAACCTGCAGCCTCGGCGCTACCAGCACTGCACTCCCCTGAGTGAGCCACGGGGCCGGCCCAACCTTGATTACCTCTTTAAAGACCCTATCTCCAAGCATAGTTGTATCCTATGGTACTGGGGTTAGTACTTTACCATATAAATCGGGGTGGTGGTTGGGGGGACATAGATTGGCCCATAACACAGGGTAAATGCCATATTTGTTGACAAAGTTGTACAAAATATGAAAGTAGGAATAGTGGGAATTCAGAACCTGGACTGTACTGGGAAGGAATAGGTAAAGAGGTGAACTAAGAGGCAAATGATCAACTCAATTGGTCAAGTAGATATCATATAATCTACAACAAACGTTAGTCCAGGATCACAGCTGTCATCTTTGAGAAGTCCAAAAAGGAAGGCCGATACTTCCCAAAGGTACAACATAGTGCCCTTCAAAAATATGGAGATAAGGACCATAAGACTGCTCTGAAAAAATTAAGTATCAAAATTATTTATGAATCATCAGAATAAATATATGCAAATAATCTTTTTTTTGTGTGTGTGTGTGTGTCCTTTTTGAGACCGGCTGTACCACGCTGAGCTCTGTGAGCGCACCAGTCATCCCTATATAGGATCCGAACCTGTGACATGAGCGCTGCTGCGCTCCCAGTGCCGCACTCTCCCGAGTGCACCATGGGCTCGGCCCATATGCAAATAATCTTAAAGATACAGATCTCAGTTGAGATCGAGGCTTGACTAAAGTTATTTACATATTTCCTTCCCCCCACCCCAAATACTGTCACTTAATGAGGTGGGATAGGAGAAATTGGTCCTGCATGGAAACATTAAAAAAAACCCCAGCCTGTCTTAGGCCCATATGCTGGCAATTACCATATTAGGTGCACTCTGGGTAGAGAACATCTTCACACCCAACGACTTGACTTGTCAGTTTCTTTGACAGGTATTATCTTTTTTTTTTTGTTTGTTTTGTTTTTTGGGTTTTTTTGTCTTTTTTCGTGTCTGGCAACAGATCGCAACCCTCAGTGTCGCGCCCGTACCGGACCAGGACCGGCAACGGGATCGCAACCCTCGGCGCTGCGCCCGCACCTCGCTCAGCCAGTGAGCGGGAACCAGTCTGTATGTGGGATCCGAACCCTCGGCGGGAGTGCCGCTGCGCTCCCAAGTGGCGCACTGTAGCAGTGCGCCACCGGGCCGGCCCGGTATTATCTTTTTTGATGAGATAAATGCATCAAGTTTTGAGAGCCTGATGGTTTATCATTTAGATCTTTTATCATTCATATGTACACCAGTGAGAATTTTGATTACCTTTCCAGTTTGGCTACAGGGACAAAATATGTGGGCTAGATAATAAGAGGTGCTAAGCCCCTCACTGAATATATATCTGTTGGAAGTTAACAAACTGACGCACTGGTTTATACATGAGATTCTTGACGGTTTTGTTATTGTTACATGGTGTCCTTGAAATTGCCAATTATGAGATCTGGAAAAGTCAGGCTTGTGGGCCTTCATAGGGTGAACTCTGTAACACACCAAAATACTGTCACTCTTTGTGGCTTTGTATCAGGAAACCAGGGGGCCTTTTTGGCATCACGTCAACCTCATTATGCCATTCGTAGATTAATTTCTACAAATGATAGTGGGGTATCCTAGTATTAGAATAGAGTATCACAATTGGGAATCTTAGTATTACAATTGGGAACCATCAGCAGGTTGGGGCCCAGACACTGGGACCATGTGTGTGTGTGTGTGTGTGTGTGTGTGTGTGAGTGTGTGTGTGTGTGTATGTGAGTCTGTGTGTATGTGTGTGTGTGAGTGTGTGTGTGTTTATGTGTGGGGTTAGGAAGCAAGAGAGGAGAATTTGTGTGAGAACATCAGGTAAGCCCACAGGTAGAAAGGAATCAATATTAGATAATATTTACATTATATTTACTATGTGCCAGGTATTTTTCTAAGCACTTTTACATTTAAATTAATTCTTTAAAAATTCCATGAGGTAGTAGTATTGATCTACTTATTTTAAACATAAAATTGAGGCACAGAGAGGTGTATCTAAGAAGGCTGGTTCTAAAATTTGTGCTTTTAACCATTAAATAATCATCATCACAGGAGCATGTAAGAATTCCAGTTACTAGGAAGAGAACATAGAACTAGAAAATGGAATTGCTTATTCCTGAGTCCTGGAGGTGGTGATTTTATAGCCCTCTTCCCTTGGGTACAGACAGCTGGCACTTGTAGCATATACTGAATCCACTCTATAGTGGATATTGAATGAGGCAATTTATATTATGTCCTCATAATTTAGGGTCAGCTCTAGAAGGTGCGTAATGAGACCAAACCCATGATGACGATGATGATGATGATAAAAAAAGATTATGATGCTATCAAAAATAGAGACAATAACTAAAATAGCAGCTAATGTTTATTGAGGGCCTTCTAAATGCTAGGTATTGTGTTAAGTACTTTTTATACATTATCTCATTATATCTTTTCCAAAGCCTGAGGTAAGAACTATTATTCATTAGGATTGTTGCCTTTACCAGTTCTTTTACTTAAGCCACAGAGAGGTTAAGTTGTTCACAAATGGCTCTGGCTGAGGGCAGAAGAGAAATATAAGGATAGGAAATCAGAATGGTTTTGAAAGTGTGGAGACTAAATGTATCAATATTTGGGCACATGCTTTATATTATAAGCTGCTATATGAATAGAAGATTCTGTATATTATCTTCCCAGATTTTGTTGTATATTGGAAGTATTAGAGATGAGAAGGCAAGGGACAAAGTCTACCCTATCCCACTGGATGATGCTGGCAGCAAAAGCCTCAGCCATCTGGCTCGGCGATGCCATGCTGAAGGCATCTGTGCAGAGAAGATGGTGGGAGAGACGGCAGAACCTCCAGATACATAATCCTCAAAGTCTTAGAGAAGACCAAAATGTTGTTATTCTTTTTTTTTTTTTTTTCTGGAAGTAATAATGATTTCCCCCCAAGAGAAATGAAAGTTATCTCAATTTGAACAGAACTTCCCAGTCCAGTCTCACCCATTAGCCAAGTTTAGTTTTGGCCACTCCAATATAACCATCGTGGGTCCCACTTGATGTTGCCTCTTCTGGAAATGGGAGTGGGGATTCATCTCTATCGTGTCTATTTCCTAAGGGATGCAGAGGGAACTTCCATAAATACTTGATTTCAGTAGATGATGAAGATTCTAAAAGGAGATCACACAACTAGAAAAGGCCCCTTTGACCGTGCTGCTTTCCTTTTCAAAACATCTCTGTAGTTCTCCAGTGCTTACAGAATCAAGCCCCAAATCCATGAGCCGTTATTCAAGGCCCGTTAAACACAAACTAACCATTTTTGTTTAGTCACTGCAGTCTCTTAGAGATGCATGTGTAACTAGGAAGCAGTGGTGGAATTAACATCCTGGTGGTGAGCCTTTGACTGGTGGGAAACCAGACCCCCTTCCCGATCTTACTGAGCTGAGATGCATTTGATATGACTTCTCAGGGGTACAGCTCCACAGATCTAGTAATGACTTGCACTTAGCTATGACCAGCTCCAAAATGCATTCTCATACTGGGTCTCCTTCCTCCCTGCATCCCTCCTCTTGCTTTTCACTTCTGCTCCCTAATAAGTAATAAATAGTGCACAAAGATTCTTCTGCCTCAGGCTCTGCTTTCTGGACCCAGTTAAGATATCCCCATTTCCACCTACCAAAAACCTCATCATTCATTCAAATACGAGTATAATATTATTTGTTGGAGGCCACATAAGATTATTGAGTAAAAGAGGGGATCAGAATCCACACTGTATGATTTTGAATTCTGGCTCCCACCTATGGACTGTGTAACCTTGCTACAGTAGATACTGTGGAGCTATTCGTTCAAATGTCATTTCACCCTAGTTGGGTACTGAAAGGCTAAAATCGATAATCTTCAAACTCTAGTGCAGCTAGCATTCTGAATGTGACTTAGCTGCATTTGTGTGAGGATTGAAAGGTAGAATTGAATTGGAGACCATTGTCCTCTTTCTTGGCTTCTCCTACTGATGAGAAAGGCTGCAACGGGGTTCCCACGACTACACCCCACTATCCTGGGTGTTGAGAGGCAGTTTCAGTGACAGAAAGGTCTAAATGTTTTCTCTCCCTATCCCTAGTCAGAATAGAATGAACAAGGAGATGTTTTCAATTGGCAAAAGACTATCAGTTAAGTAACCAGTGAGTCCAAAAGTAGAACTTCCAGAATAGCTTTCAAGGGACAACAGCTGAATTGGCACTGAGGCTGGAGTAAATGCAAAAGAAAATGTGAGCAGCAACTTAACGTTTCTCCTTACTGGCGGACTTACCTGGGGTTTAATTTTAACTCTATTACCTGTTACTATGTGACCATGGGTCAAATGCTTGGACTCTCTCAGACTCAGTTTCCCGTCTACAACATGTAGATGATGACCTAGACCCAGCGTGAGCTCCTGCATACGAAAGTGTCAGTAGATTGTGTCTACCTGTGTGTCTTTGGCTATGTGTATGTCTGTACATCTTTGTGTGTGTGTGTGTGTGTGTGTGTGTGTGTAAATGGATTTGTGTGAGTTTATATTTGTGTATCTGAATGTATCTTCTCTGTTTGTAGGTAAGTTCATTTGTATGTCTGTGTATTTTTTATGGACATGTGACTGTGTTCATGGGTGCCTGTGTGTGTGCTCATGTGCTGGTGTGTATATACATATCTATCTATGTTGTGGATGTGTATGTACATGAAAATGAATGGGTGTTTGTCCAGGTATTTGAATCCATGTATGTGCATGGGTATATCTTTGCCTGCGTTTCTCTATTTGTGTGAGTTCAGGTGGGGACACTCAAATTTATAGGCTCAGCATCTGTTATAGAAATGCACAGAGCGCCCTCTAGTGCTCACAGGAGGAAGCGCCCTGCCCACAGCAGCAGGGCCTGAATTGCCTTCAATACGGGCTAGTGGGTTGGTCCCCGCATCTACATGGCCAGGTTTCCAGGACCGTCCTTGAAAGGCAGAGGTGGATCCTGCCTTCTGGGACGGGGCACACATGTTACAGAGACTGCACAGAATGCAGCCCACAGGAAGTTTCCTGATGGTGTGAGGTGAAAATGTGCATCTGCTGGCGTCGGGGACAGGATCACCTGGGAGCGGGTGGGATATGGGGGTGAGGGTTTTACACTGCATTTCCATTTGGTGAGTCAGTAGGGAGGTTGCTGGCACATATCATATTGTGATGGGAAGGAAACTTCTAGTCTCCACATTTGAGTATCTCTGCACTTAAGAAGTGGATCCTAGAGTATACCGTCTTTCTATACGGCTCTGTACGGAGAATGTTGGGGCTGACACCATCCAGAGCACACAGGTGCCCTGTACGTGCTATCTTGTTTGATTTTCTAAACAACTATGAGGATACTTCAAAACGTTCATGGAGAAATAGAACCGAAAGATAATACGAATCTTTCTATGAACTTTTTGAAGTACTCTCATATTGTGTATTTCAAAATAGCTGGAAGAGAGGATTTTGAATGTTCTCACCACAAAGAAATGATAAATATATGAGGTGATGCGTCTGCTAAATATCCTGACTTTATTTTTATACAATGTCTAAGTGTTTCAAAACATCACATTGTACCCCATGAGTATGTGGGCACTATTATATTCAAAAATCGTGTGTCAATTATAAGCAAAATTAAAAAAAAGAAAAGCTTGAGGAGGGTTCTGCTTAGGGCTGGCCCCTGGATGGGCCTCCGTCCCTAGACATAGCCCACCCTTGGACATGGCCTGGCCTTCAGTCTTCCAGACAAGGTGTCTACCTCCCATGGCTCATTTATTTTCCCAAAGGGTTATGAGTGCACACTAGAGGCTAAGCAGATGCTGGAAACAGACCAGTACAGAGATAGACATGGTTACTGTCCAAGGGCAAGGAAGATAAGGAAGCTTAAAGCTACAGCACATTGTGAAGACTTCTGTGATGGGAGAAGGAAGGACACATATCCTAGGTTGGAAAGATATGGGAAAGCGCCTAAAAAAAAAAAAAAAAACAAAACAAAAAAGAGAAGAAGAAGAAGAAAGTAGTTCCCATAAGGGCTTCTAGTTCCTCTGTGAAGCAGGGAGAGTGAAGATTTGTAATAGTTTTGACAAGGATGCATGACAGTGTTGGCTGAGGACACCGTGATGTAAGCTCCATCTCCCCACAGTAGGCACTGAGCAATATACATGCACTGAATCAATCAATTAATGAATAAGTGAAGAAGTATGAATGAATAAGAACAGTAGTTGACCGTTAGTTGCAAACCATGAGTTTATGGTAGTACCAATATTCTTATGTGAATGATCTTACTAGAGGGAACCTGGAAAAGGCTGAGAATTCAGATCTTGCCAGGCCAGAATGAAGGAAAGAGAATGGATGAAAGGGCGGGGGGTGGGGGTTGTTTGGGATGTTGGTTAAGGGATGAATCATAAACTTTTTGTTGGAGATGGAAAAACTGAAAACAAGAGGTTGCTGATGGACAGAGAGAAAAGGATCAATGGACAGGAGGTACCGAAGCTGGAAGGACTGGAGTTTTTTTTGGAGGTTGAGTTTGGAAGGTGACATATTAGGCTGTAGTATTTCAGCAGGCAGAGCTGTTCCTGGTGAATAAGGTCTACATTGTGGCCAAAACTGTAATGGAATGGAGGCAGGGAACTCTAAGATGAAAAGGTCTAAATTTGGGGGGAACTGAGGTGCTGGTTTATTGGATGGTCCATCACAGGCATGTACAGGTCTCCCAGATACCTTCCGCCTCTTTGAAATCTCTGCCCTCAACCCTGTTTTTCCCTTCTTCTACCTCCCAGGGTCTCTACAAATGTTGGCATTCCGACTTGATAGCAGGCTTCAGAGCCTGAAGGGGCATTGGTGTGGCTGTGGACACAAAGCCTGGAGTTGGGACCTGAGAGAGGGTGGTCATGGACATCTGTTTTGTTTTGCTTTATTTTGTCACTCACAATTCATTCACTTCTGTAAACTGTCCGTCTACTGCCCTCTGGGGCAACTAACCTCATTTTTAAGCCCCAGATCATGTTTAGGTGGAGTTGTCTTCCCCCATAGTGCTATTCAGTCCTGATCAAAAAGAGGGTGTCACTCATCTCGCTGCAATGGCTGATTCAGGTGAAAGGAACAAAATTCAGCACCAGTTAAAGGAGGAGACACAAACGCAAGGCAGCTCGCTGGAGAAGGTTTCTTATTCAGCGGGCACACCTGCTTTTATAGGGTTAGAGGAGAGCTGATAGGTTTGCTGAGGACACGGGGCGTTGGGGGATTGGATGGATTGCGTTGCAAAGGGGCCAGGAGCAGGGAGCCTGTGCTGATTGGCGTGCGGTTCGCGCTGGCGGGAAGGAGAAGGCGGAAGAGAAGGGCAGCCAGCGCCATGACGGGGCGCGGCCGAAGGGTTCTCATGCGGCCTAATATCAGGGACAAGCATAGGATCCAATTGATGCCACCTTTAAGGACTATTATGATAAAGGAACCACATTAAACAATTTAAAAACATTTATAATTGACACTAATAATTGTACATAACTATGGGGCACAATGTGATGCTTTGTACATGTAGACATTGTATACTAATCAAATCAGGACAATTAGCATTATCATCACCTTAAGCATTTATCATTTCTTTGTGGTGAGAACATTCAAAAATCCTCTCTTCCAGCTATTTTGCTACATACAATACCTTATTTTTAACTCCAGTCATGCTACTGCGCAGTAGAACAGCAAAACTTACTTTTCCTTTCTAATGGCAATTGTGCACCTGTTGACCAACCCCTCCTCATCTGCCCTTACCTCTCGTCTCTGGTAACCACTGTTGTGGCCACTATTTCGATAACATCAACTTTTTTAGATTGCACCTGAGTGATTGAGTGAGGTAATGTGGTATTTGTCTTTCTGTGTCTGGCTTATTTTCGTTAATTTAATGTCCTCCAGGTTCATCCATGTTGTTGCAAATGACAGGATTTTCTTCTTTTTTTTTTTTTTTTTGTGGCTGAATAGTATTCCATTGTGTATACATACCACGTTTTCTTTATTCATTCATCTGTTGATGGACACTTAGTTTGATTCCACATCTTGACCATTGTGAATTGTGCTGTAATAAACTTAGGACTGCAGATATCTCTTCGACATACAGATTTTATTTCCTTTGGTGATATGCCCAGTAGTGGGATTGCTAGGTCATGTGGTAGTTCTATTTTTAATTTTTTGATGTACCCCATACTGTTTTCCATAATGGCTGTCCTAATTTACATTCCCACCAAGAGTGTGTAAGGGTTACCTGCTCTCTTCATCCTTACTAACATTTGTCATCTTTGTCATTTTAATAATAACATTCTAACTGTGGTGCGATGATAGCTCATTGTGGTTTTAACTTGCATTTCCCTGATGATTAGTGATGTGAGACATTTTTTCATATACCTGTTGGCCATTTGTATGTTTCCTTTTGAGAAGTGTCTATTCTTGTGTTTTGCCTATGCATATTTTTTAAATTGAATTTTTTTCTTTTTTTTTTTCTGGCTATTAACACCTTATCAGATGCACGGTTTGCAAGCATTTTCTCTCATTTTGAGGGTTGTCTCTTCACTCTCTTGACTGCTTCCTTTGTGGTACAGAAGCTTTTTAGTTCGATGTATTCCCATTTGTCTATTTTTGCTTTTGTTCCATGTGCTTTTGAGGTCCTATCCAGAGAATTCTTGCCAAGTTCAGTATTATAAAGTATTTTCCCTATGTTTTCTTCTAGTAATTTCATAGTTTTATGTGTTACATTTAAGTCTTTAATCCATTTTGAGTTGATTTTTGTATATGGTGAGTGATAGAGGTCCAGTTTCATTCTTCTGCAAGAAAACAGTACTATTACAATAGCATGAAAAAACATGAAATACAATATGTGTAAGATCTATATATATATATATTTTTTTTCCCTTTTTGTCTTTTTTTACTGACCGGCAACGGGATCGCAACCCTCGGTGCTGCGCCCGCACTGCGCTCAGTCAGTGAGCGGGAACCGGTCTCCACATGGGATCCGAACCCTCGGCGGGAGCGCCACCGTGCTCCCAAGCGGTGCACTTCTCCAGTGTGCCACCGGGCCGGCCCAAGAACTATATTTTTAAAACTACAAAACATTGATGAGCAAAATCAAAAAAGGCATAAAAAAATGGAGAGATATACTATGTTCGTATTGGTTTTCTATCGGTATGTAACAAATTACCACAAATGGAGTGGTTTAAAACAAAACAAATTCATTATCTCAATTTTCATGGGCCACGAGTCTGAGTATGGCTTAGCTGGGTCCTCTGTTCAGGGTCTCACCAGGCTGATATCAAGGTACTGGCTGGGACTGTGGTTCTCATCTACAGCTTATAGTCTTCTTCCAAGCTTAATCAGGTGATTGGCAGAATTTAATTTCTTGCAGATATAGGAATGTGGTTCTACTTTCTTGAGATAAAGTATTACTGACTGACCATCAGGAGCTGTTCTCAGCTCCTAGAGACCACTTGCTTTTCCCTGTTACGAAGAAGTTTGCTTTTTCAAGGACCACAGGTAAAACTTCATTTATGCATTGAATCCTTTCCTTCTTAAGTTCTCCCATCTGATTATGTCAAGCTCACCTGTATTCTCCCGTTGGATTAACTCAAAATCAAACACTTCGGGACCTTAACTGCATTTGCAAAATCTATTTTCCAGATTCTGTAACAAAATCATAGTAGTGAAATCTATTCTATTCACAGTTCTGCTCACACCCATGGGAAAGGGATTATACATGATGTGTACACTATACTGTGCATATGTGAGATCTTGGGGACCTTTAGAAGGTCTTTCACCATAATGTCACTGTAATATTTTTGAAGTGTCATTTTCCCCAAATTAATTTATAGATTCAATGCAATCTCATTCAGAATTTCTGTCATTTCTTTTGTAGAAATTGACAAGCTGGTTTTAAAATTTATGCATAAATCCGTTTGAGCTGGAATAGCCAAAGCAACTTTAATAATGAACAATGAAGTATGAGGACTTCAACTACTTTATCTCAACACTTACTCTAAAAGCTACAGTAATCAAACTAGTTTGGTGTTAGTGAAAAAATAGCAATAGAAATCAATATTATCAATAAATTAGAGAATTCAGAACTATATCCACGCATACAAAGACAGTTTTCTTGTGACAAAGTTGTCATAACCATTCAATGGGAAAAGGAAATTCTTTCCAACAAATGGTTCTAAAACAAATGGATATAGAAAAAAAGTGTACCTTGATTCTTACCTCACACCATATGAAAAACTAACTTGGAAAAGATCGTAGACCTAAATGTTAAAGCTAAAAATATAAAAGTTTTTTAGAAAAACATAGGCTAAAATCTTTGTTAGGGAAAAATTTCTTAGGCTATAAGAAAGCACAAATTCTAAGAAAAAAAAATTTCAAATATTTTACCAGAATGATAAACTTTTACTCTTTGAAAGACATTGTTAAGGAAATGAAAGGTGAGCCACAGATCAGACAAAAACATTTGCGACACATTTTTCAGATAAAATATATAAATAACTCTTTCAACTCAAGAGGAAGAGAAACGACCCGATAAAAATTGTGCAAAAGGCCTGAATAGACACTTTATTTAAAAAAAGACATATGAATGGCCAATAAGCATATGAAATGATGTGCAATACCGCTAGTGATCATGGAAATGCAAACTAAAACCAAAATAAAAAAATCATTCCACACGCATTAAAATGGCTATGACCGACTATACCAAGTATTGATGAGGTTATGGAGGAAATGGAGCTCCTAAACATTGCCAGTGGAAACGTAAAATGGTACAATCATCTTGGAAACTTTTGGCAGCTTCTTAAACAGGTAAACATATAGCTATTGTATGACCTTACAATTACACTTCTAGGATTTACCCAAGAAATAAAAATATGTATTCACACAAAGTCTTTCACATGAATGTTTATAGCATCTTTTATAGCATCTTAATTTGTAAGAGTCGTAAACTGGAGACAACCCAAATGAATGTATTTGACAACAATCAAGTGAATGTTTAAGCAAAATAAAAATGTGTTGTGTGTATACAACGGATGGTTTAAAAAAAAGGAATAAATCACTGATGCACAAGAGTGTGGATGAAACCTCAAGATAATTATACTAAGTGAAAGAAACCTTTATAAAAGAGTATATACAGTATGATTTCATTTATAGAAAATTCTACAAAGCAAAGCAATCCATAGGAACAGAAATCAGATCAGTGGCTGCCTGATATGAGTGGTGTGTAAAATGGATTGAAAGGGACACAAGAGAACTTTTGGAGGTGATAGAATTGTTTTCATTTTGATTGTTATTGGTTATACGTGTTTGTCAAACCACATTAAACAGTACATTTTAAATTTGTGCAGTTTACTATAAAAAAATTATACCACAATAGAGTTGTGTAAAATGGAATTCCTATATACCAGCAACAAAATCAGAAAATGCAACTTTAAAATAGTGTTATATGCAATAGAAAGAAAATAAGACACCGCAGAATGCATATATTATAACATTTAAAAAAAGCATGAGAAAAATGGTAAAACTTTAAGACTTTGAAGAAGTTCTAAGTAAGGGAAAATATACCAACGTTCGTGGAAAGTATATCGAGTTCATGTTCAAATGAATCCATAAGTCAAATGCCATGACAATAACAAATTCAGAGTTTTCATGGCAGCTGATAAGCTTATTGTAATATTATACAAAAGCTCATAGCTAAACATAGACAAAGTTGACGTAGAGGAACAAAGTGTGACGGCTTTGTATTAATCTGCAGTGTATGAGACAATGTGGTATTAGAGTAATACACAGACCCATACATTATATGGAAGCCTGGTATATGATACGGGTGGATTGCAAATTTGTGGATTATTCAAGAATGGTCTTCAAGCGATTGTTTATCCATATGAAAAACAATTAGGTTTCTCTCTCACACCATAAACAAAAATAAATTTCATGTAGATTAAAGATAAATACGGAAAATAAAATTTTTATAATTAAAGAAGAAAATAAAGGATACTATATCCTCACGATATGAAAGAATTTTTAAAGGCAGTCTAATAAAAGATATAAATCATAAAGAAAAGATTGATACATAGAATACATTAAAACAAAATTGAAACTTTGCTCATCGAAAATCATTTAAAAAGTGGAAATCAAGCCACAGCCCGAGAAAAGTTATTTACGGTGCATATAACAAATAAAGGGCTAGTAAAGAATTAGTAAAAGACTCATAAGTTCAATAAGAAAATGATAAATTACCCATTGAAAAATGGACAGGAAACATAAGCAGGTAATAAATGGAAAAGGAATCACGAATAGCTAAAGAACATCTGACATTATTCTTAACTTTGCTTGCAATGATGAGAATGAGAAAACGAAGATGAGAAACCATTTCACACATATAAGATCGGTAAAAATTAAAAATATCCGAGAATATCAAGTATGTGTGAGAATGTGGAACAGTATGTCTTCTATGCTGCTATGGGAATTTATATTAGTACGATCACTCCTAAGTATATATCCTAGAGAAACCCTTACATGTATGCAATAGGATATGTTTAGGATTGTTTTTGTAGCATTATTTGCACCAGGAATAAAATTGTAATATCCTAAATATTTTCCTAAATATTCTTTCTGCCCATCTTTCTATTGGATTATTTATCTTTTTCTTATTAAATTTAGAAGTGCTTTCTTCTGGATACAGGTAATGGATATAGGACTTATAGTATACCAATACAAAGGAATGCTGTAAATTCTTTGCAAAGGAATTCGCTAACATTAACAGGTGTCAATACAAATAAATCTCACAAATAAACAAAAAACCAAGGTGTACAACAGTATAGTCAGTATAATACCATATGAAGATTGAAAACATGCCAAACAACAACATACTTTTTAGGGATTCATATGTTTATATTAAACGTATGAAAAAAGTCACAGAGATGAGAGATACCAAATTTAGTGTTTATTTCTGAAGTGGAGGGAGGCTGATGTGATACCCAGAGGGTTTATGCTATACAGTATAGTACTCATGTCTTCTTTCTTAAGCTAGGTGGGGATTATAGGTGTTTTTTTTTTGTTCTTTATACATTATTTGTATATAGTTAAATATTAAATTATAAATACAATCTCAAAAATACATAAATAAAATAAACATTATTTCTTTTTCCAACTGCTCTTTTAGTAAGGACTTTTTTTGGTCTTTTTTCCCTGGCTCTGTTCCTTTCTTACGGCTCACCCTCTCCCTCTGGTGATAACTCTTTGCAACTGCAGATTATTTCCTTGCCACGTCTTTATGGAGGTGATTCAACAGAAATGCTGCAGATTCACCTGCACCCTTACGCTCTTTGTAATGTAAACTTTCTACTCAAAGACCTTCTGTTCTTAAAATAAAATGATAACTATATCATAAAAACCATGTAAGAGGTTCCATCTTCCTCTTAAACTGAACGATTTAAAAGTGGCTTTGCCAGGTTGCAATAACACCAATCAGAATGTGGGAACGGGGAGGTTGCAGTAGAGTTTAGTTTAATTTTGGATTATGGAATTTAAAAGAAGGGTGATTTGAAAAATACTTTAAAGAGCATGTACGACACTGTGCACCTATATGCTAATTTGCATTGTAATTAGACAATCATCAATTTACTTTGCTTGCGTCCTTAACCTTATTTTTTCCTAATGAAATTTAAGCCTATTCTTCTGTCTCATTTTTCTTCAGTGATAATAGACAACAAATATCTGTAATTTTGCACACTGTTTTTTTTTTTTTTTTTGACAGCTGGCTGGTATGGGGATCCAATTTGAACCCTTGACCTTGGTGTTATCAGCACCACAGCATATTGTTCTTTTACATACTAAAATTGTTTATTAAACCTTTCCTATTTCTTGATTCTTTTAAATGAACAGTCCTTATTAAGTATATTGGTCATAGGATCTATTTCCAAAGCTTATATATTACTTTATAGTATTCATTGCACTTGCCTTAGCTCTTTCAGGTATGTTAGCTTTTTTTAAAATGAAGCAAACTCTATATACACAGCCATTTTTTTTCTTTTTTTTTTTTTTCCTTTTTTTGTCTTTTTTCGTGACCGGCAACAGATCGCAACCCTCGGTGTTGCGCCTGCACCTCGCTCAGCCAGCGAGCCGCCGGTCTGTATGTGGGATCTGAACCCTCGGCGGGAGCGCTGCTGTGCTCCCAAACGGCGCACTGTAGCAGTGCACCACCGGGCCGGCCCCAGTTTTTTTCACTAAGATATTCTTCATTTCTCTTTTGTTTCCAAAGTACCTCAATATAGCACTTGTTGAGTTTTAAAACTTAGACTCTAAATACAATTTGTGATGTAAATATTATACATATATACTAAGCACAGTTTATCCCAGAGGAAACTGATCTGTCCCAGATGCTGGTTTCCCTTGCTGCTCACCAGTAATCTTGCTGTCAGTGTAAATAGGTCTTCTATCAGTTCAGAATCTGTTGAGAGTTTTTTCATTCTAAAGCCCTTGGGAGGAAAACACTGGGCTGATAATAGAACATGTTTTCCCTTGAATTGTGGTAGCTTTTCTCTTTTCTTGAAAATGAGTGATAGTTATATACATTTTGGGAATATACATACTGGAAATACGTGAAAAGTTGTTTATGAAAACAATTATCAAGTCTGAGTACACACACAAAAAAAATTGAGAAAGAAATGCCCGGTGTGTTAACAAGAGTTAAGAAGGTTGTGGAAATAGAAATGAATGTCAAGGTGAGGGTTGCAGAAGAGAGACTTCCAGTTTCTACTTGGTATAATATTTAAGCAGTTGATCTAAGAATATTGTGGATAGTTTTTCCTTGATAATTTTTTCTTTTTAATCATTTTGAAAGTGATGTTTAAGAAAGGAAATGAATAAAAACAATATTACAAGGTCCAGGTAACTTCCCTGTTAATACTGGAGGGAACAGTTTAGGAAAGAGTTCTGTGGGGACCATCAAATCTAGAAAGAGAGGAGAGGGGGACATGCACACCCACAGCCAGTATGTTGGCGATGAATCGGGGACCACATTCTCTACCCACCCTTCTGCGGGGTAGGTGGCGATTTCAAGAAATTGGGGCAACTGGACCATATGTCATCTTTCCCATTGCCTTATAAACTCACATTTAGTCTTCACTGTGCTCTTACAAAAAGATAAAGGAAACAGTGTCCCTAACCCTCTGTATTTTCCCTATTTTTGGCCTAGCAAACTTCTCATTCTTTAGGTGTCAGCTGAAACATCTCTGTCGTAGAAGACCTGTCAATTCTTCCTACCCCCCATCTAGATTGGGTCTGGAGGCTACAATTGCTCATCATCTCCGGTATTTCCCTTCATAGTGCTGCTGGCAGTGTGAATATGCATGTTTACTTGTGTTTCCTACTGGGCTGTTAACTCCACAAAGGAAGAGCCTGTGTCAGTCCGGTTTCCTGCTGTGTTCTTCACGCAGCACTATGCCTGGCATAGAGCAGTGCTCAGTAAGATGGTATAGAAATGCAAAGCAGCTGTATCCACGAGAAAGTTGAACAGTTCATAAGTGTAGCTGCATATTTCACCACCCAAGTGCCTCTCTTGAAGCTCTCAAACTCTCATCTGAAACCATTTTGCAATGATATCATTATGCTTTCTGAAAGAGAGACATACTGCCTGTCTTCAGTAAGTGATGTATGCCTCATGGCTGGTGTATATCAAAGGCTTTCCTAAGAATCTAAAACATGACACCAGGATAGAAAGCATTGTGCTGAGAGTGTTATCAACCCAGTAATTCCTGCAATAGATATTTGTTGACAGGCTCATCTTTTTAAACGATCCCTTTTCTCATTGTTTCCCTGCTGAAGAACATACAATGGCTTCCTCTTGGGTGATCATATTAAATCATGAGATTGCTAAGTGGGAGGCTGGGTAAACTTCCCGGCTGCCTCACTTTCTTTAATACGTGAATGGTTCAAGATCCAGAGAGATCCAGTGGTTTATATAAAGTGCAGAGCTGGGTGGAGGAGGGGCCTGGAACCCTTGTCTCCTCTGCTTGGCCTCTCATGTTGTCCAGACCCTGATACTGCTCTGCTGCCTGATCTTATTTTCAACATGCCCTCTATACATAGGCCAGTCTGGTTTCTTGGCTGAAATGTTTAGTCCCAGTTGCATGTTACTGACCATATTCTAAGCCTTTGTTATTTCCGTGGTACCTCCTGTTTGGGCCCCCTTGCCAGGCTTTCCTTGCTGTCATAAACCTCTTGATGCAGAGCACTGATCACGTCCATTCCTTGCTGGAAAATGTGGACATTGTCTAATGTCCAGACTCTTTAGTCAGGCGTGTTCAGTTCTTCGTGATCTGCTGTTAGAACTTTTCTTTTTATTTTCTCTTATTCCCTCTTCAGCACTCTTTGCTCTAGTCTAGCTAAGCAAAAATGATTCTGTTTGTCATGCATGCCCCCTGTCATTTAAATACATGGGTTTTCTTTCTCATTGGCTCTGCATGTCAGCCCCACTCTATCTACCCTCTCATGTCCTTTCCATGTCCAAGTCCTGCTCCTCTGCAATCATCATGTAGGAGTTTTGCAGAATTAATCCTTTAGCGGATTGGCTTTTTGGTGAATTGGCCTGTTTCCTCCCATTCTCCAGCAAGTCTGCATTCATCATCCATCCATACAGCTAGAAGGAGTTTCTCTAATCTGAATTCTCATTGCATTTTCTCTTACTTCTTTTAGATCATATCTTGTGTCATATTTACACATTTGTCTTATGTTCTCTATGGGAATGTAAACTTCCCTGAGGATCAATATTTAATTCATATTTCTATCCGTCTTCATTGAGCGTCCTCTAGTACTTTGTATGTAGCTGATATTTAATACATAGTTGAGTAAAGCTGTTGAATGTATAATGGACAATTGAATATGTTCATTTGCTGCTTACTTTGGGCATGTGCTTAAAGAGCACACCATGCGATAGGGTTGAGCTCATGTCCTTGTGCAGTGACATGGAGAAGATTCCAGAGAGGCAAGAACCATTTGACTTGTACCCTGCCTGTCATGAGACCGAGTGTCTAACTGGGGTTAGATCTTAGGAGTTCTGCTTCTCTCGGACTGAGAAACAGCTTCACTGTCACTGTTTCTCTTCTGTGGTGGAATATGTCCCACTCCCACCCTCTTGTGTTCTATGCATATTCACTACAGAAATTCCATTTGTGTGCCGACCTGTTAGTTTTCTTTATTACAGTCCTTGATGGCTACCAGTACTGTCACTGTTTCTCTTCTGTGGTGGAATATGTCCCACTCCCACCCTCTTGTGTTCTATGCGTATTCACTACAGAAATTCCATTTGTGTGCCGACCTGTTAGTTTTCTTTATTACAGTCCTTGATGGCTACCAGTGCGTTTTCTGAGGACTTTCAGGGAAAAAGGAGAAAGAAGTGGCATTTGGGCAAGTTACTAAACCTCTCCAGTTCTGTAAAATAATGCCTACTCACAACAACCTCGCTGATGTTCATCTATGGATATTAAATGTGACAATGTCTTTGAAATACTGTGTGACTTAGAAAGTTCTATACAGTTTTCAGTTTTTATTATTAGGGTGAAGTCAGTAGCCTAGAATATTTGCGTTATTCTCAAACTGGCCAATAGTAGCTTTAATGGTTGTAATCCCAAAAAAGCTGACTTTGGGGTGGGAGGGAGTAGCAGAGAACTGGGTGAAGATTGTGTTCCCACCCCACTGCTTTACAGTAGAGATGCACCTTTATTTTTATATCTCATTATTATTGGGACAAATCCCTTGAATGCTATTAAATCTATCAAGTAACTCACCTTACGAAATAAAATATTTAAATGTTTTTCCAAATTTATCACACACAAGTGCTTTCTCCTATAAGGAACTGTTTGCTGTGTAATGTGAATTGCGTTTACCCCGAAGCAGTGGTTCTCAATCTTCACTGAATATTAGAGTCACCCAGGGAGCCTTAAAAAATTCCTGATGCCCAGACTGTAACCCAGCCAATGAGATTAGAATCTTTTGGAATTGCAATGAACAGCCAATATTGAGCATCAGCGTAGTAAAAGACTTCCCAGGTCATCACATTTTTGGTGTCTGTCCCCAGTAAGGGTCCTTTTCTGGGGAATGATTATTTGCTTTAAATACATGTTTTCTTTCCTTTGCTCTATCTGTCATCAGAAATCACACTCCAGAATCTTCCTTAACATTTTTCTTAGGAATCATACTGTCCAAAGCTTTTACAAAACTAATCTCTGAGCATATTTTTCTTTAGAAATGCCCAGCTGTGAAGATGACACGTGGATGGAAGTATTTGCCCTGGCTCTTTCTGATGTGTTCCCTTCAGTTTTGCATTGCTTTTCTCCTTCCTTTAACTGCAAGATCACTCCTTTTGGAAATTGGCTGCCTGGCGAAATTACATTTCTTTACTTCTGAAGCATCTTGTGTTTATTGTTTTCTTTGAACAGTGTCCGGTGGCCTCACTTCTCCAGGATGAAACCCAAACCTGCACTCTTGCACAGCACTGGCTCCCGCCAGCCAGCCTGCTTGCCCAGGACTCTCCTCTTGAGAGCCAAGTCCCAAGAATAGGTCTTTTCTCTGAAGCACGTCAGTAATATTCTTCACAGGTTCGTCACCTCCTTCCTGTCTTCTGGAGATTGTGACTTCATTTAAATCTTGACATTGCCAGTCATCGCAGTTAGATATTTATCCAGCACCAGAATCTCCCAAATGTTCTTCTTACAGTCAATGTTTTTATCATGGATTCCGGTCAGAGACGCCATGAGGTTAAGCCTTATGTTGACACGTCATATCTTGTGGGTGTTGTTACCTTTCTCCTTTCTAGATAGTTCCGATTTCCTCAGAGCATCCATACTACGTGTATAAGCAGCACTGGGACTTTCAGGCAATAATTGATGTGAGTTATTTTCTCATTCCTCAGTGCTACGGTTTGAATGTTTGTTCCTTCCAAAGCTCATGCTGAAGCCTAATCTTCAATCACGGTGGTGTTGAGAGGTGGAGCCTTTAGGAAGTGATTGGTTTGTGAAAGCTCTGCCCTCACAAATGTGTATTAGTCAGTTTCTGTTTCTTAGAATAGAATACCTGAAACTGGTTAATTTTTAAAGACATACAATTTATTACTTACAGTTTTGGATGCAGGGAAGTCCATGGTCCAGGGGGCACTCTGGTAAGGGCTGGTCCCGTGGCAACACAGGGCATCACATGGTGAGAACGGCAAGAGCAAGAGAGCTAATCTTCTTACTTTATCTCCTTATAAAGTCATTCAGGACCATGCCCATGACGACCCATTAAAGCATCAGCCCGTTACTCCACGAGTGGGTCAATCCACTCACAAGGGCAGTCCTTGTGATCCAACCACCTCTTTAAGGCTCTACCTTCCATTACTATGCTGAGGGTTAAGTTCCAACATGAGCTTGGGGAACATTCAAACCACAGCAAATGGATTCATCCATTCATGGATCAACAAGTTAACGAGTTAATGGATTAATGGGTTATCATGGGAATGGAGCTGATGGCTCTATAAGAAGAGGAAGACACCTGAGAGAGCATGTGAACACTCTCTTACCCTCTCGCCACGTGATGCTCTGCACTACCTAGGGACTCTCCAGACAGTCCTCACCAGGAAAAAGGCCCTCAGCAGATGTACCCCTTTACCCTGAACTTTCTAGCCTCCAAAATTGTAAGAAATAAATTTCACTTTTAAATAAATTATGCAGTTTCAGATATTTTGTTATAAGCAACAGAAAACTGACTAATACACCCAGCATCCCTTTTTTTTTTCTACCAACACTCCAAGAGATTACATTTGTCCATGGGACTTAAAAAGTTTAGTCTAGTATCAGGTGCCTGTCCTCCCATAATCAAGGGGCAGGCACATGACCCAAACTGGGCATATCTGATACTTCTGAACTGAATCTGGGACAGAAGATAAAAGAATATAAAAACAGTTGGAGTTCATTTATCCCAATGCAGGCATCTGCTCAGTCTATGACAACAATCATAGTGTGCTTGCTTCCTCAATTCTGGGGACACCGTGGTTCCCACCAAATCTGAGCCTCGTTTTTAGTCTTCTTGTTCATTCTGTAAGTTGCCAGATGTCCTTCTTATATATATATATATATATATATATATATATATATGGCCCTCAGTTACCCAGAGTCAGTTTCTTTTGGTCTCAACTCAAGATCAGAGCAGGGACAGATGCAGATTCTGATGTAGCCCACTAGGGGCCCTGGGGAACATGGTTTTCCCTCACTCTCCCTTCTGAGAATCATTTTGACTGCCAGAGTTGGCAGGCAGGATTGGGTAGCCTGGTTTACATTGCCCTGCACTGTCTGGCAGGCAGTAACAAGGAGCAGCTCATAACCTCAGTATAGAAGGTGTTAGATGCATCACTACGGAGACAAGCTGGCTGGGAGGAGAAGAGCACACATTCATGGTGAGAGAGACTGGATTTGGGTCCTGGCCATAGCTTTTACTAGGTGAGTGGTATTGAGTACTCCATTATTTTATATTAGGGGACAACAAAACTGTCCTCATAGGATTGTTATGTAAATTAAATGACCAGGACATGTAAGATGCTTGGCACTGGCCTAGCTTGTAGTAAGTGCTCTATCAATGATAGCTATTATTATCATTAGAATTCTAGAAATAGTGGTATTGTCTATCTTCCTCACAGAAAAATTACTCAATTTTATTATCTATCACAGCAGAACAGAGGAGAAAGAGCAAACAATTGGATGAAGAGGTGGTTCATTTGGTCTTATAAGGTTTTCCTCCAACTGAGCACATGGGAAGCCTCATAATTCCCAGCCTTAATCTTGACCTTGTGTTAGACCTTGGGAAAATGCATCAGAATGATTTTTCCTGAGGAGACGTGAGGCTGCTATGGGCTTGCTGTGGGACTCAGGTGAATCTTGGGTGTAGACTTAGAGTCCTAGTTCTCACCTGGAAAACTGGCTTGTGGCAGTGAAGAGATTGGTTGTCAGGTAAACTGTTATCTAACTGGTTGGATTTCTCTATAGGTGGCTCCCTGCCTTCTGTCATTCTGATGGACTTGTACAACAAAAATCTCTAGGACCTCAGTGTTTATAATGAGCCACCATCATGTCCTCTTGGCCAGAATGTTGCCTGTCACCTTAGTCAGCCTGGAGAGCCACTGATGCTTGTTATATTCCTTTCCATACTAGCTTAAGTATGTGATTGAAGCAATGACCATACTTATTAATAATAATAACTGTGATAACAAGTCCCAAAGCAGCTTCATACATTTTTGAGCCTACTCTGTGCCAGGCCCTGAGCTATATGGTTTTCAGTGCTCACAGATGCTTCTGCAACAGGTATTATTAATGTCCTCAGTCTTCAGGTGAGGAAACTGTGGAGCAGAGGAATGAACTTTCTGAGATAATACAGTGTGTATGAGCAGAGCTGGGATTTGAACCAAGGTTTGCTGGACTCAGAAACCTGTGCTTTTAGCCAATGTGAAGATTTCCTGGAAGGAGTGGGGGCAGGGTGTTGTGAGCACGGTGTCGAGGTTATGACTGACTCGTTGTGATCACAATCGTGTCTTTCCACAACGTCAAGCTTTATTGAATCACACAAACTCAATGCAGCTATAAGCTACACGGACTTCACCTGGAGCTATTTCCCAAGTACTATCCTTTTCACACAGCAGTGTGACATGGCACACAGAAATCACGACAAACATAAATCAACACACTTCAAGCAAGGGAAAATCAAGTGATAATTAGAAAGGAAAGGAGAAGGAGCAAACTCAGTCAATTCAAGGCCGGGCTGCAGTCAGTGGTAAGGGGTTAACAAACAGTTCTAGTCCTTGGTGTTGCTCAGATGGAGGTCTGGAGGGTCCGCATCTTGCAAGGTCAAGTCTGCAGGGGAGTCCCTGTGTTCAAGGACTTGGGCTGAGCCATCGTGACAGTGGGTAGTTAGCGTGCCGATGGCATGGTCTGTCCCGATCAGCACAGCAGGTCGATGAGTCAAGCAGGAGTTGGCCCTGTATTGTGGCAGGAGCAGTTCCTCTCTATATGTGGCTTGTAGTTTATTTTTCTATTTTTTTTTTCCTTTTTGTCTTTTTTCGTGTCCGGCAATGGATCACAACCCTCAGTGTCGCGCCCGTACCGGACCGGGGACCGGCAACGAGATCGCAACCCTCGGTGTTGCCCCCACACCTCGCTCAGCCAGTGAGTGGGAACCGGTCTGTATGTGGGATCCGAACCCTCGGCGGGAGCACCACCGCACTCCCAAGCGGCACACTGCAGCAGTGTGCCACCGGGCCGGCCCTGTAGTTTATTTTTCTTGCTAGAAGTTTCACAGATTTACATAGGCAAGTAGGCCTGTTCGGTTATGTCCCAAGTGCAGTTCCAAGTAAACGCTTTAAACTTATAAAGAAGAACATGGAGTTACTTATGCTAAGTTGGCCTTGCTCTATACACAGGGTCTTTCTAATCATACCAGGTAGTTGGGGTCTAGCTTTACCACCTTTCAGGGAATTCTGTGAATCTGCAATTTCTGACTCTTCATAATGAAAGTGTTGCAAGGATTTGGAAAGGCACATTATATTCTTTGGGAAGTGCTTGTTTAATTTCTATCATGTCACTTTTTGCTTTCCTTTTTCATTTACTCTGTAGCCTTTTTGCTAAACATATCACCAATTATTGGTCCTTTAGTATGGAGAAATAGATTATTTGAAACTGAGCTTTGTGACAAATGTTCAACAATAAAATTATGTTACCTCAAAGACCTTATCTCACTCATATTGCACTATGCGACTACTTTCCTCAAGGTCAGAAGTCACGTGACACAGTAGAGTCCGGGAGTCAGAACACCTCAGATCTTGCTCTCTACTATTTCGGGCAACCTGGGGCAATCTCCTCTAGCCTTAGTATCTTCATTTCTAAGGTCTCATACTCAAATGCTTATGCCACTAATTTCCAAGTCCAAGCAGGGGACAAATTATAGGATCTATAGTAGCTTAGCAAATAGTTAAGAGCCTAGGGGTTAGAGTTCATCCGCCTATTTGAATCCTGGCTCCACCAGTTACTGGCCTCTAAATTTTAGTCAGCTGCTGTTGTAAATGGATTCTCCAGAAGCAGATACTGAGAAGTTTGGAGGGCAGGATACTTTGGGATCAACACAAGTGAAAGGAAGGGGAGGCAAGCAAGATTGGGCAGAGAGAGAAACTGAACTGTGGTGCAGGCCTGACAATGCCTTTGGGGAACCGTATGGGGACTCTGAAGCAGATAGGCCTGTCAGAGCTGTCCCCATGGTTCAGGTCTTTTTAAATCCTTTTGTGATTCATTACTTGATAAAGGCTTCCCTGGAAAGGATGTACCCTTGGGCAAGGTGGCTCTCTGCAGCTCAGGAAAACCCTGAAGGAGCTGACAGTTGGAAGAACAAATCCTTTCTTGAAGAAGGACCATGGTGCTGCATTTTCACCACAGCCCCCTAAACCTTTCATGCCTCAGTTTCCTCCTCTGCAAAGAGATGACAGTAAAATTTACCTCTCGGGGTGTTGTGATGATTAAATGGATTATTATATCTAAAGTGCCTAGAATAGGGGTGGGAGACATAGAGCAAGCTCTTGATATATATTTCTAATCATAATGATGATGACGAGGCTATAGAATTTTTGACCTGTTGGGTAAGTTAAGTTGGAAATCATTTAATTCAGTGGTTCTCAAATTTCAGCATGTATCAGAATCACTTGGAGGGCTTGTTAAAACACAGGTTGCTGGGCTGTCTCTCCAGAGCTTTGGACTTAGTAGGTCTTGGACGGAGCTTGAGAATTTGCATTTGTTATAAGTTCCCAATGTCAATGTTGCCAATTTTGGTATCTCGCGTTGAAAACCAGTGGTCTAACATTTCCTTGGTTCGTTGCGGTCCATACAGGTTGGCCAATGCCCTGCAGTTAGGTTGTGACAAAAGTGGAATTAGGGGCCGGCCCGGTGGCGCACTGGAGAGTGCGCCGCTCTCCCGCCGAGGGTTCGGATCCCATGTGGAGACCGGTTCCTGCTCACTGGCTGAGCACGGTGCGGGCGCAACACCGAGGGTTGCGATCCCGTTGCTGGTCAGTAAAGAAGACAAAAAGGAAAAAAAAAAAAAAGAAAAAATGTGGAATTAGATCCAGAATCAACATTCCCAGGCTCCTTCCATGTCACAGCACCCACATTTGCCACTTCAGCATTGAGAAGATGTCTTCAGAGCTGATGCAAACCACAGAAGATCAAAATATGGTTTGTACTGTACTAAGATTTTTCTTTTTTTTTTTTTTTGTCTTTTTTTGTGTCCGGCAACGGACTGCAACCCTCAGTGTCGCGCCCGTACCGGACCGGGACCGGCAACGGGATCGCAACCCTTGGCGCTGCGCCCGCCCCTCGCTCAGCCAGTGAGCAGGAACCAGTCTGTATGTGGGATCCGAACCCTCGGCGGGAGCGCTGCCGCGCTTCCCAAGTGGCGTACTGTAGCAGTGCGCCACCGGGCCGGCCTGTACTAAGATTTTTCAAATGTGACTAATAGTACGTGTAACACCTGAATCAGTACAATTTGTTTTATAAATTCCTTTAGGTAATTACTTTTATTAAATAATTCCTGGTGGTACATTTCCCTTTTCCAGCACTCCTGGGGATATCTGAAATAAAGACAAATGTTTTTGCTATAAAGTTTAATTAAAAAGGTTAATTAAGAGAAAATACCATGTAGCATAAGTCAAACTTTAATATAGTTTGCAAATGGAAGTCATGAGAGTTCCTGAATCACCTAAGACAGCGGAGCCCGATCATGTCACCTGCAAATATTGGGGTGCTATTCCTCTTCCAGGCTGTCATCTGGGACATTGGGACTTACTTGCTCCTGTATTTATCCTCCCAACTTTCTCCATCCCCAGGGCAGATGTGACTTCCATCTCCCCACTGCGCTCCATATCTACCAAACACACACATTGAATACTCTTCCCAGGGATCAATAGCTCTATTTCTTCTCCCCCTAGGCTCACCGTTGTATGGGGCAAGTGCTGAGTCTTGGAAAAAACAAGAACTGCATGTGCTAAATTGCTATCTCCTCTCTATTCTATTTGGTCAGCCTGCAGCCTTATGAGACTCCACATGGGCCTTGCCATCCTGCACCCTCTTTCGTCATTCTGCATCATGGAACTCCGGGCCAATTCTACCAGTAGGTGGGGACATGCACCATTTTCTGGGAATGTCATCCTGTTTTTACTTTCACTGCTTCCTGAGTGTTGAAGGTCTCTTCGTTTATTCCAGAGTCAGCTTCACTCCTGTTAGAGTCAGTCTTCCCAGCCTCCATCAAGGACCTCACACTGCAGCATATTCCTCCCCTGTAACTCCATTATATATAATTCATTTTTCTAATGAGATAAAAAAAAGCATGAACATATATTTTACTATTGTTCACCTTCTTAGTTGAAGTCGGAGCAGATGGTAATGGAAGAGTCAGAGGGCATAATTATAAAATGTACTGAATGGCTCAGGCTGGTGAAGGGAGCTGGGGGTGGAGAGAAGGATCTATGGAGCTTCCATAGCCATGACTGATCCTCGGTCACCTCAGCTTCAACCAGCTGTTTGTTTTCTTTTTTACAGCTTCGTGATGTTTACATAGAGGAAGAAGTGACAACAGGCCTGCCTGTATAATTTGGGGGAACCAGTTCAAAATGAATAGAACCTTTATTTAAAAATTATCCAGAATTTAAGATGGCAACAGCATAACATTAAACCAAGTGTGGGACACTTCTGAGAACAGGGCTTGTGTGACAGCCCATGGAACCAGCCCTGGGTGACAATCATAACCTGTTACCACGTGTGGCTTCTGGGCCAAAGACCCAGGGTAAACTTCCCTTCCTAAATTTGTGTGTGACATCCAACCAGGCCTTTCTGCTGCCCCACCACACTTGCCTTGACCTTGGCAAACTAGGAGAATTTTGTGCTGCTTTGGCCACTGTTCTTAAACTGCAGCGTAAGGGGTCTTGAGGGCAGAACATTCATCTGTAGAATCATGACTATTCTCCAAACTTACCCTGTCAGATGGAGACAGTTCCTTAGGAAGTAACAATGAAGAAGAGAGGTAAAGATCTTAAGACAAAGACCTGCTCAGACGCTTGCCTACCTAAAGCATGTAAAGGGATTTTAGGTTCCCTTTTGAGATGAATTCACCAGGGAGGAAATCAAGACTGAGATTGAAGAACCGATCATAACAATGCAGCCTGTAGCCTAGATATGCCTCTGAGCTGCTGTCCTGAGGGGTGTGCACAATGTGCTCTGTGAGTCAACACAGATTGAACAGAATTCTTTATTTGAAAATTTTAAAGCAATTCACACATAGGCCTTATGTCTTTTCTCTAACAAAGCACCTAAGAAATGCCAAAAGTCAAGGGACATGGGGGAAGCCATCAGGGTGGTATGAATGGCAAACAGTGAGCATCCTCTTGTAGTGTCTGGGAAAGAGGCTGCACCCCAGTCTTTCTCAGACTGGTTCCTGAAGTTGAGTAGTGAAAACATCAAATACGAAAACTGCTGATACATAGGCTGACTCAATGGTTAACTGCTCTAGGAATTTCAGGAGATGCAGGTGGGGAGCAATGTTTTGTTGTGTTTTACAAAATGGTAGAATTCATTCCAAAGAGCCCCTGAGATGATGCACCTTGATCCCGTTATCCTGCTCGCCAATCGTGTTTGCTGGAACATTTTTTTTAAGCAGTCCACATGAAAACTTACCTCCATAATTTTAAAATATTTTCAAAAACAGTTTTATAGAAAGACAAAAGATGCATACAGCTGGGTCAGCTGTTTTGTGAGCTACTCACTGAAGCAGAACTTTGGTTTTGTTTTTGTGATGGCACAAACTGGAAGGAAGGAACGCAAGGAATGGCATAATATTTGTGTGGTCGGGAGAAGAAAGGCCAGGTGCCCATTTGATATATTCTTTTTATTCCACTGAGTTATGTAGTATTCCAGAATGTGGAAAGGGAGACCAAAGACACCCTTCAAGGACATGGGTGGAGAGGCTCAGAATGGGGGATTCTCGACAAGCAAAGGCAGCCCTTATAGACTAAGCTGCTTCCTGGTAAAAAGTGCCTCTGCTCTTTTTGTTTACTTCTGTTGTGGTTGCTCTCCTTAGTGGAGCCTCATTAGTATTATTAGTTACATGAAAGAAAACAAACTTTTGGAGCATTTTAATTGAATAACAATATACAGTCGGCCCTCCATATCTGTGAGTTCTACACTGGTGGATTCAACCAACCATGGATGGAAAATATTAAAAACAAACAAACAAAAAAAATTGCATCTGTGCTGAGCATGTACAGACGTTTTTCCTTGTCATTATTCCCTATGCAATACCGTATGACAACTATTTACATGGCATTTACATTGTATAGTAATTATAAGTAATCTAGCGATGATTCAAAGTATACAGGAAGTTGTAACATCAAGGTTAAGTGTTCAGATCCCCATACTGGCCTGACAGACCGACACACACACACACACACACACACACACACACACACACACACACACACACACACAAGCATACCGGAGGATGTGCATAGTTTACGTGCAAATATTACACGATTTTATATCAGGGACCTGAGCATCTGCAGATTTTGGTATTTGAGGGGTCCTAGAACCACTCCTCTGCAGATACTGAGAGACAACTGCACTGCTGCTCCAAATGCTTCAAAAGCTAAAACATGCAGCTGTCCTCCTGTTGAGACCTGTGAGGGCTGGAGCTGTCCTGTAACTGGCTCCTCTGGCTAACTTTGGTAGTTTATTTGTGATTTTAATTCATAGGTCATGTTTTCGTCTCTTCAGTTTGGAGGCTGTGCCTACCATTTCAGCAAATAACGTCTGTATTTATAGGTAACCTGTAAAAACATAACTGAGACAGCAGAGGGAGTCTCCCAGGAAGAAAGGTGATGTGAAATGCTGAGCATTTCTTAAAAATGCTGTGTGGCATTATCATTACCCATTTCAGTCTTGAAAATGTACAATGGACCTGGCTAGATCACAGTAGTTATTTTATTCTAGTACTTCTGTGGTCTTATTCTTTATATTTGAATCTAGATCTTATTGAAATTTTTCTTTAAAGAATGAAGTAAGGATCAAGTATTGTTTTATACTAGTTACTTTTTCGTGCATGTATCAGTTGCTTTGTTCAGTTCAGCAGAGTTTAATTGTTATGGCCTTCAAGTCACAACTTCTGTTACTAGTACCTAGGTTCACTGGATCTCCTGGTTTAGTTGTTTTGATTGCAGTAATTGTCCATTAATTAAGGGAGATCTCTCTTAGTTCTCTAAACCCATTACTTTTAAAGGTTTTTATTTCCTCATCAGTCTTATCCTCTCTCTAACCAGCAAAACTATCTATGATGGGAAACCCGCAAAACGCTGATTTCTTCCTGGGAGGGAGAGTTGACACAGAAGAGGCATGATGGAATTTTCTGGGTAAGGATAATAATATCCTACATCTTTATAGGGGTTTGGGTTACACAGGTATATAAACATAGTCCTTTATATTTACCCAGACAGTTGCTGTCTCTGACGCCCTTTAGTCTTTCCTGGTGATCCAAGTTTCAGTCTGTATCATCTTCCCTTAGCCTGAATAAAATTTTGAAGCATTTCTTGGAGAGGGGTTCTACTGGCAATGAATTATCTCAATATATATTTTTTAAATATGAAAATGTCCTTATTTTGTCTTCATATTTGAAGAATATTTTCACTATCGATATAGAATTCTTGGTTGAAAGTGTTGTTTTTCTTTCAGGATTTAGAAGATAGTGTTTCTTATATTCTGTTCACCATAGTTTCTGATGATAAATTTTGAATGCATGTTCTGTATGTGATAGATCATTTTCCTTTGGCCGCTTTTAAGATTTTCCTTTAACTGTAGTTATCAGCAGGTTGACTATGATGTGCCCTTTGTATATGTCCTACTGGGTTTAATGAGCTTCCTGAATATGAAAATCCATGTCTTCATCAAATTTGGGAAATGTTGGGGCATTGTTTCTTCAATAAGTTGTATGTCTCACACTATCTTACCTCTCCTTCTTGAATTTTGTTCATGTCTGTTAGATGTTTGATATTGTCTTCAGGTCATGTTTTAGTCCGTTTTGTGTTGCTATAACAGAATACCTGAGACTGGGTAATTTATAAAGAAGAGAGGTTTATTTGGCTTATGATTCTGGGACAGCTGCATCTGGTGCAGGCCTCAGGCTGCTTCTACTCATGGTGGAAAGTGGCAGCAGCCGGTGGGTACAAGCAGATCACATGGTGAGAGGAAGCAAGAGAGAGAGAGGGGAGGTGCCAGGGTCTTTGTAAACAACCAGCTCTTGTGGGAACAAACAGAGCGAGAACTCACTCATTACTCCCCCCTCCCCCTGCAGGGAGAGCATTAATCCATTCAGGAGGGATCCGCTCCCATGGCTCAATCAGTTTCCAACACTGCCACATTGGGGATCAAATTTCCACATGAGTTTTGGAGGGGACAGCACTCCAAACTCTATCAAGGTCACTATTTAAAAACCTTTTTTTCTCATGTTCTGTATATCTACACTAATCTTTCTTCAAGTTACTGATTCTTTTTTCCCCTTTTTTCCATTCTGTTTTTAAGCCGGTACAGTACACTTCCAATTTCAGAAATTGTTTTTCAGTTTTAGAATTTCTATTTGGTTCTTTTTTGTGGTTTATATTTCTCTGTTGAAATGTCTTATCTTTGTGAGCATATATTCCTTTGCTTCCTCTTAATAGTTGTAACAGCTGTTTTAAAATTCTTGTCTGCTGATTGCGATATCCAGGTCATCTCATCAATGGTCTTGGTTGGTTGTCTCTCCTCTTAAGAAAAAGTCGTATTCCTGTTAGTATGTTAATTAATTTTGAATTTTATCGTAGGCATTGTGAAAATTATTCTGTAGAAACTCTCAAGTCTGCTATGTTCCTATTAGGGGAGTTTTACCTGATAATTTACTTGCTTGGACTCAAACTTAAAGCTCTCTTTTTGGTGGCAGCTCAAGCCATATTCAGTTATTTTAACGTGGCTGCACTGATTTGATTCTGTTTCACGTATGCATTCATGGGGCAGCAGAGATTTTGGCAGACATTGTGTATAGAACATGGTGCTCCTGCTCTCTTGAGCCTCTTTTTCTGAGATTTCCCTATCCCCTCACTTTCTAGTATTGGTGGTTGTTATGAACTCTGTCTTCTTTTTCTTTTGGCCACAAGTATGTCAGAAATATGTGGGTTTTTCTGTCCAAGTTTTAGTCACTTCATCTGGCACCATCTTTTTTTTCTTTTCTTTTTGTCTTTTTTTCGTGTCCGGCAACGGATCGCAACCCTCAGTGTTGCGCCCGTACCGGACCGGGACCGGCAACGGGATCACAACCCTCGGCGTCGCGCCCGCCCCTCGCTCAGCCAGTGAGCGGGAACCGGTCTGTATGTGGGATCCGAACCCTCGGCGGGAGCGCCACCATGCTCCCAAGCGGCACACTGTAGCAGTGCGCCACCGGGCCGGCCCCATCTGGCACCATCTTTATCCTGGTCTTAAGTTAAAAGTCATACAAATTGTAAACATGGCCTGTCTGCTCTTGGTTTCTTTCTTCTAATTTTTGTCTTCCCTCCAGAATTTGTCTGCTGTCTTTTGGCCAACAGTGCCTCCAGGTTATTATTATTTTATTTTATTTTTCCCACAGTTAATTGCTGATAACTGCAGGAAGATCAGGTTCAAAAGGAGCTTAGCTGTATTGGATGTGGGTACTAGTTTTATTTTAAAAGGAGTAAGGTAACCATAATCTTTCAGAGTTTATGACCTTTAAAATCTTAATCCAGCTATGGGTACATTGCACGTATACAATAAATGTTTGTTGAATGAAGGTGAGTTAGGGCTGGCCCCGTGGCTCACTTGGGAGAGTGCTGCGCTGGTAGCACTGAGGCCACGGGTTCGGATCCTATATAGGGGTGGCTGGTGAGCTCACTGGTTGAGCGCGGTGCGGGCGACACCAAGCCAAGGGTTATGATCCCCTTACTGGTCACAAAAAAAAAAAAAGAAAGAGTGAATTAAACAACTGGTCTGATAACTTTTTCTCTGAAATGGAAGGTTGTTTGACCTAATTGGCCACATTGTTTGATTTTTTTATTCTATTAACTCAATTTATGGACTTGGAGAAAGTGGTGATTTTTTTTTTCCTGCATGGTGGACTCTTATTTCACTTAAATTAACGTTTCCTGTGAATACCTGCCATCGTTTCTCAGCAGCACAAATCAATAAACTAGGAAAAAATATATACCTTCAGTTTTGGGACAATAAGGTAAAAAGTCTTTGTTTGTCATTGTTCCTGAGAAACAGACTTCAATTGTGAAACAAGTCACTTGGGTAAATAAGATTGTTTTGGCTTCCAGTGAAATAATGGAACAAATGCTTTGTAGAAAAAAAAACTACTCATTTAAGTGTTGTGAGTGACCTGAAATATGAACAATAAACAGTCTATAACAACGAAAAACTAATTTGATTGCTTTTTCTAAAAATAATTCAATTACTGAAATAGTAGTCAAAAGAAATAGAACAGATGTTTTATCCAGTGTCTCATAAAATATTTCACTTAGCTACATAGAAACAAATTAAAATTGATTTAATGGGTGTCAATTCAGGAGCAGCGATGCTGTATAACAGATCCTCAGATTACTCAGAAGATTAATCTTTGAGCAGTACTGTGTAACTTGAAATGGAGAAAGTTTATGGAAAATTGGAGACAGAGATTAATGACAAAGAGTTGAAAAACATATATTGTTCATGGGTATACTTAAAATTCAGGAATTTAAATAATGTTTTAAAAATATTTACTCAGTTGAGTACTTATTCAATGCAGTATATTACTAAGCAGATAGGGGTAAGGAGAGATGGAAGACATGGTATGGGAGCTGTGGCAGTCTTAAAATATGTGTGCAAATTCTTTGATAGTCCTCCTTACTGAAAGATAAAGTCTAATTCCTTCATGCCCTTCCCTGAATGTGAATGGACTTAGCGACTCAGTTCTGAACAAGAAAATATGGCAGAAATTACAACCAGTAACTTCCGAGGCCAAGTCATAAGAGACATTACTGCTTTTGCCTTGCTCGGATCCCCAACCCAGGGGAAGCCAGCCACGGTGGCATTAGGACACTGCGGAAACCCCACACAGAGGTCAGTGGATGAAAAACTGCAGCCTCTTGCAGCACTAGCATCAGTTTACTAGCCACGCAGGTGAGCTGCAGTCAAGCCTAGCTGCAAGCAAACTTGCAGATAATTCAGATAACTGTAGCCCCAGCTTACAACTTGACTAAAACCTCATAAGAGACCCTGTGCCAGAACCACCCAGCTAAGGCACTCTCAGATTCCTGACTCACAGAAACTGTGAGATAAAAAATGTTCAGTGTTGTTTTTTTTTTTTTTCCTTTTTGTCTTTTTTACTGACCGGTAACGCCCTCGGTGTCGCGCCAGTACCGGGGACCGGCAACAGGATCGCAACCCTCGGTGTTGCGCCCGCTCCGCGCTCAGCCAGTGAGCGGGAACCGGTCTGTATGTGGGATCCGAACCCTCGGCAGGAGCGCCACCACGCTCCCAAGCGGTGCACTCTCCAGTGCGCCACCGGGCCAGCCCTTCAGTGTTGTTTTAAACAACTAAGTTTCAAGGTAATTTGTTATGAGCAACAGGAAGTCACAAAATTCTAGTTATGCTGAATTTGAATTTTTACTTACAAATGACATTGGCTCACCTAACATTGGTTATGTTTAATTAGATTTTTTTACTACCTCTTTTAAGGTTGGAGACCCGTTTCCTCAAATGAGGCCAGAGATTCTCCCCGTAACTCTCTGGCACAGAGATTTTGTGAGAATGTGTGTGTGGGTTGGGGGAGGCAGTGCTGGTAAACTGAGAGAACTGAAGTAAGGCAGAAATAAGGTATAATTGTGAAGGATTATTTGCTAAAATATTTCTATTGATTTGAAATTTTCTGACTTAAGTGAGTTGTCATTAAAAAGCAGATACACTTAGGCAGGTAAAGTCCATCAGTTGCTTGCACTTCACTGTAGGCTATTTGAATAGATAATTACACTTGCCTGACACCTGGCTAACATGTAGTGGAATAGGACACGGGGGAAGACAGACAAGCACAGGAAGGGTAGGGTGGGCAGGCTAGTAAGGGCCTTGCAGTGGCGTTGGAAAGCCAGAAAGCAAGCTGTAGTGAATGGAACTGAGAACCGACGCACTTTTATTCCAATAAACATATAAAAAGAGAATAGGAGAAAAGAACAGATAGAAAAATGTTTGGGGCCTAAGATCATTATCTCCTATGCTAAAATTTGCCCTGGGGCTCTGCTGTGGTTATGTTTAGAACGCTACTGAAGATCTTCTTGGTACCCTTTTGGCATAATCTCCAAAGTGTCAAGTCCAATGCCCACCTTGCTATGTACATATGAAGAGGGGTTCACCTTGGCTGCAATACGTGGGTGGAGTGTGTGTGTGCAGATAGGTGGACAGTCACACTGCTGCAGCTAAGGTCCTGCCTGAGTCTTGTTTCCTTGAGCACTTCCCTCATCAGAGCAGTGCAGTCATATTCTGTCCAGAACAATCATCCGTATGTTCTTTTTTTCTCCCAGTTTGTCAGCCACCTAACAGTTGGGGCCCGTTTCACCCCTTTTGGTGCTTCCTGTTGAACATATCGGTATCATATTGGTATACATATTTGTGGAAGTGTGTTGAGTATGAAAAACCAAATTTAGCCCTTTGTTAAATAGCATTGTTAGATAGCTCTTTGTTAAATAGCCATATGGCTTTATTTAAAGAATCAGATTTTAGAAATATTCAATACTTGTTTAAGTCATGCATTTATTAATTCTGAATCCATAATGGGAGTGACCTCCTCAGATGTACATGAGGCGAGGATAGAGTGTTGAGTTTGGGAGGCCTATTAGGAAAATTGGATGAAATTAGAAGAAAAAAGAAAAAATAGAAGGAGAGCAATAAGCCTAGCCATGACACTGACCCTGGAAAGTGGAATTATAATAGGTATAAAAGAAAGGAGAAAGGAGAGAGAAAGAGACAAAGAAAGGAGGTCGGTAGGATAGGTGAGAGACAGAAATGAGGAAATGGAGAACAAATTTAAATAATGAGTGAAATGTGGTGAAAGATGAAATGTGTAAATGAGGGTCAAGGTAGAGATGTTATCAGAACAGCCAGGGCATAAATCTACAACTGTCCCAATTAACGGATATGTCATTGATTTTATTTAATATTAAGTTACTTTGGGTCTTTTGGTTGCAGGGAGCTGAGAGGTGGACTAGATTAAAAAAAGTAAAGCTTATCTTAAGGATATCCATGTACTGGAGCAAAGACAGGAAAGCCAAGGAACCAAGGTCACCGCAGTGGTCAGCATAGGTCAGACGGCTCAGGCTCTCTAGTCCAAACCTGCAGGGAGCCAGTCTGACGGGCTTTGCTAACCGCCACCCTCCGATCAGACAGAGTCCTATGGGTGGGGCCAGCTGGTCCTCACTTGTGGCAGTCATCCACTCTATGTCCACCCACGTACCAAGAAGGGCCTGGGGCAGCTACCCTGAGTTAGCAAGGAACCATGGTAGATGTAGATGGCACCATGACTCAAATGTTCAATTTAAATATAGAGATAATTTGAAGGCGAACGAAAATAAAATCCATCATCATATTTACAGACAACCCACCTCCTTTAACACAAAGATCCAACCCTGTCATATGATAATAACAAGGAAAGCATTTTGATATACTTGTCTGAAACAGGAATTTTGCTCATTGCTTTCTCTGAGACTGCTTGTATTAGTTCAGACTTCTATAACAAAACACTATGGGTGGGGTGGCTTATAAACAATGGAAATTTATCTGTTACATTTTTGGAAGCTGGGAAGTCCAAAATCAAGATACTGGCAGGTATGGTGTCTGGTAAGGGCCCACTGACTGGTTTGTAGATGGCACTTTCTCACTGTAACTTCATATAGGAAGGGGTGAGGCGGCTCTCTGGGGTCTCTTTCATAAGGGCACTAATCCCTTATAAAAGGGTTCTGCCCTCATGACCTAATCACCTACCAAAGGCCTCACTTCCTAAAACCATCACATTGGGCTTAAGATTTTAAAATATGAATTTTTTTTGGGGGGGGCACATTCACTCTATACCACCCCTACATTATTTTATAAATTCATCTTTAAGTTGTTTCAAATTTTTCCCAGTACTCTTAATCCTACACTGTATGCACTGGGTTATTTTTCAACTTTTCAACATGCCCTCTTCTCTTGAAAATAAATGGGGGTATACACAGCTCCTTGGAAATAAAACATTTAGAACCTTCCCGACTCCTCAGGTGGGCATGCAGAGACGTATGATTTCACACCTGACATTTGCTTCTTTTAATACTATTCAGGGTCTTTGCCCTGTATCTCTCAAAACCCCTTCAAAATCACTTTAAACCACTTCAGACTTTTCAGGGCCAGTGAATGCTCCCATGGCATAAATAGCTGTTCCTGTCAAAGTGGCTGGTCTGTGTCTTGGAGGAAGACAATGTTAATGTCTTTTCCCTCACACCTTACAAGCCAAAATTCATTAAGGCAACAGGCAAGTCATAGAAACGTATTTCTCTGGTGTGTTTTTGTTGTCATGTTACTGGAAGTAAATATCTCTGATACAGTAGTTGCTGGTATAATGAAAATCTAAGTAGATGATGGTGTTTATATCCTAGGTGCTAAGGGCTTCTTAGCACCTCTTCTGCCACTGTGAACTTACAGTGTTTTCTTGTTTTCTTACCAGTTGATAATAGGGTCATTCTTCACAGGGTCCCGGTGTCCCCTGAGAGCTGTTTATGGGAAGCCACCGAGTGACAAGCTCAAGAAGATCCAGGCAAGGGCAGGCCCTGGATGATAGAGGACTGCAATTTACCTTTGCCATGTGCCTTGCCTCAGGTGCCCAGTGTGATGTCTCAATCCCAGAGGCTCTTGAAAAGCAAAAAGCAGCCGCAGGCAAAGAGGGGAAACAGAACAAATCTGTTAAATGCAAAGGTGTTTGCTCTGCATCCTAGCCTTGGAAATGCTCAAATCCCACTAGGGTGGCAGAAGGGAGCTCACAGACACATACTGTGAGTGGAACAGACAGAGTGTAGTGATTTTCAAAAATCTGCCGTAACCTTCTGGTTCAGCTTTTGTTTCTCTGAGGGCAAGGGAGTGGGATTTTATATTTTTCCTTATATAGGAGTTCACATTCAGATAAAGCATACTGTGGCTCTATAGGTGAATATTTGGAGAGGATGTTTATGTTTCCAGTGTGAGAAGAATTTTGGAAACCAAGATGTGTTGACTGATGACAGAGAGTATGCTTAGCCAGAATCGAGGCAATTTATACATCTACTGGAACAGGCTTACTTTTTAATGACGTGTAACTGATTGTTTGACATTCGTGAAAGAGAGTTCATAGTGAACAAGAGCACAGACTTGCCTGGATTATAATCCCTGCTCTGCCACGTCCAAGGTATGTGATCTTGGGCAAGTTATTTAATCTCTCTGTACCTCGGTTTTCTCATCTTTGAAATGGGATAATAATTGTGTCTACTTCGTAGGGCTGCTCTAAGTCAAGATTTGTAAAGGGCTCAGACTGTCTCTGGCCTATAGTAAGCTCTGTAGAAGCTTTTGTTACACAGACATGCACCTACACAAAGACTTGATATTAGTCTAACTATGTCATCAATCAACTTTTTGGACCTTCAACCAGTCCCTTAACTTCTGTAGCTACACTCTGTCCTTTGTAAATTAATGGGAGTGGACTGAGCTTCTTTCTAGTTAAACAGTCACGGCCATTGTATGTCATGGTGTTTGGAATTGATGGTAAAGATATGAAGAATACCAAGGAAATGGCAATCAAAGTCCTTGGTAAATCATCTGTAGAAATGGGGGGAGATGATTTAAATGTCTTTCTGTTCTTCCAGCATTTGAAAGCATGGGATGGTATGTGGGAAATATTGAATTTGGAGTTTATCTATACAGGCATCTGCCAGATAAAAAGGAACAGAGAAGCTCTCATCAACCATGAGATATTTTTCCATCAGAAATGAAAGCTTTATTATCCAGACTGTGTAGACTGCTAAAGTTAAGATTAGGAAATATCTATACCTTAGTAGGAAGGAAGAAAAAGCCAAAGATTTAAAAATTGCAAGGAGGTTTAGCAACTGCCCAGGTTGAGCTGAGTTTGTAGTTGAGATACTGGTTGTTAAGCAAACTTTCACTGATAACCTCAGGGAAGATACTATAAAATATAATACGATAAAAAAGAAGCAACTTTTTAAAAAGATTTTTAGCAAGATAAATTCTACAATATTTGGAGAATTCGCTTATGAAATTGGAGAACATTTAAATTCTCATGTTGGATGGAAAAAGACATATAACCACACCATTTCATTGAATAAAGAATGATGTATCTTATCGTGTATAACTTAAATTAATTCTGAGTGTCTTTAGAATTTGTAAAATATTTTCCTATTTTCATTGTACCTTTATTTCTCAGTTGTAATCAGACATGTGTTTTAAGTATGATCTTAGCTTCTGTAAGTGGCTTTGAGCTCTTTGCAAAGAAAAGAACATTGTCAAAAAGAGCCATGAATAAATAAGAAGTCAGTATAGATTTGCAAATATTTTCTCAAAGGTCTGAGGGTCACCGAAGCATTGGAAAATGAGAAAAGGGGACAGTTAAAAGAAAGAGCACCAACAAAAGATGAAAACTTTAGGAAAAAATACATGGAGAAGCAGAAAATGTAATTAAATTAAAGTCTGCCAAAAGGGTCAAGATGTTGTAAGAACCACATCAAGTAGAAAGACCTTCGAGAGTGGAGAAGGCGTACCAATAAATAAAAAGGAGAGTTGTGGTAAGACTTTAAATGGATACGACTGTGAACTTACTGTTCTCTGAACAGGCTGATTTTCAAAACCTAGGCAAGGCTTTTACTATTAGAAAGTCATGAGGACCTTTTTAAAAAGCCTGAGATATTGTATTCAATATTCAGTTTGAGGTATTTCACTGCCAGAAAGATGAAGGCAAACAGAGATGGGAATTCAGAGTTAAAAACAAACACACACACAACAAAAGTATTTCAGTGTCTATGGAGGATTGACTTTTCAAGAGAAAGTATGAATAAATAGAATAAATTATAGCTTGGTTTGCAAAGTCTAAAGAGAGGGAGGTAATATGTTATATGTGCCTAAAATTTAACAGTGCAAAATCACAGGGTAACAGGAGTGTCTCATTTAAATTCCATGAACTTATTTAGTAATCAGTGTGATGCTACTTTTCATGCCAGGGTATGGACACTTATTTATTAATATTTGTTGAATATATGGGACATTTGTAGATATATCCACATGCATACACAAGACGCATTCACATAAGCACATCCATATAGCCAATAAACGTCCAACCTTCCTTTCTTTTTCTCTGCATTTTCTTCTTGAGTTGATGGCCTCTGAGACTATTGAAAATGGAGTTTTCTTTATTTTCTCTAAAGAGATTTAAGGACCACCATAGACTGGCCAAACGGAAGGTTGCCAAAGTGAGCTGTCGTTACTATCCATAGGGGTATCTGATAACAATCTTTTTAAAGTTTTACTTCTGCCTACAGTGAATTATTGAGTGGGATTGGGGGGGCACAATATGGCTGGTCTTTATGATAGTAAGGGAATTAAGTGTATGCCATCGTTGGACTCTTGCTGTGAGATAGAAGAGAAGCTCAGTAAAAGATCTATTGAAATAAATGATTTAACACATATGAACAGGTAAGAGGCTCAAAATATATAGGCTTAATATTGCTGCAGCTGAGATATGGCTGTTTTTTCCCATTGTCTACTTTATCTGATTTCAAGCCTTTTGTGTAGTAAGTGTACTAAATAAAATTTTTTTCAATAGATAAATACTAATGGTTTTACAGATAGAGTAGTCCAGGGAGGGTAGACTGTTGATTTCTAAAATGGTGGGATATTTTTAACCTTATTTAAAATCCTTCCTGGCTGTGGAAGGCATAGATTGCCTTGTGCTATGGTTGGGTAGCTATGTATGTTCAATCAATGAGAGCGCTGGGCCGAAGAGTTAAGCAAATGTTGTTTTGTGCGGCCAGCTGGGCTTTGAAATGTGGCAGTCCCTGTGTTTGCTGCCGACTAGTATTTTTCAAGAAAATATAAAAATTGTCATCTTTGTTGTCAGCATGAGACCACTGAATCATTAAGACCCTCCAGCACAGATTTTGATTTTAACAAAAAAGATGTTTTCCTTTACTATAGGTCTTGTCATTTTATGGGAAGGAGTTTTCAAAAAACTCTGAGTTTAATGCAATACAGATGACATTTAATGCACAACAGGTCTTAACAGAAGCTATTACAGCTAAGTAAAGGTGAATTCAATCTTGGAAAGTGGAGTTACAGTTTGGTAACTGGCAAGATGAAAATAGAAAAAGAAGTAACACCTCTTAGTGACCAGCAGGGGTCACCCAATAACCGAGAAACAAATACGAGGCTTGCTAGTTAGTGCTGAAATGCAGAAGGAAAAATGCTCCCATGTGAGGTATCAGGATGCCCTACGGAGACACACATAGAACTTACTCATAATCCTAACTCAAAACCAAAAATCGGCAATTCGCTTCCCAGAAACGATGTTCTTCACTGGTAAAAGGAGAAAACCTCAGGGCTAACTCCGGGGCTCTGCTGCGTACAGGGGAGTGGAGCATAATGGAGTCAGTTGGGGCTGGAACAGAAGAGAGTAGAAAATACCTAAGGGGGGAAAACTCCCTGCTGAGTTCAGGTGCTATTGATCTAACTTCAGAGACCCAGAACAGAGAGCCCGGCTTCCAGTCAGGCTTTCCTTGCTGTGCTCAAATACAGAACATTAAAAACCGTTCCTGACCCCTTGTGTTTCAAAGATTTTTGTAAAATGCATTTTTAAAACACTAAAAAAAAAGTTCAGACTGCCAGGTTTTTTACAACAATTTGTCCATTCTTCTTACAGCTACTCTATGCTTCCTTTTCTCTTCGATGTTTGTCATAAAAAACATGTGCCCCCATTCATTTTTGTCTTTGGATTCCTGGATCATTCTCAGAAAGGCTCTTCAAGAGGACGTGTTAGTAATAAAGGGAGCAGCTAACATTACTGAGAGCGCTCTGTCACGCTCTGCCTTAAGCTCTGGCAACCCTCAAAAGGGCTCTATGATGCAGACACCATTTTAAGGATGGCGAAATTGAGCTTCACAGAGAACAAGAGTCCAGGTTTGCCTGATTCCTGTTCTTAGCACTCATGCTGTTTGACTGTAAATCTCAGGTCAGAGGGGACAAAGGAACATTAAGATTCAGCCATTCCAACCACCTATCTGATGCGTGAATACTCTCTATGACATCTCCCTTAGCTGGTCACCTTGCTGTAGGTATACACTGCTGCGATGGGGACTTACAAGTGCTTTTTGTCCTTGGACAGCTCTGACTGTCAGAGGGTCTTGCCTGATAGCTAGCTGGAAAAAGACATCTGCTAACTAGTCTTTTCCACTCACTAGTGCATGCTCTGTTCCAAGAGGACCGACACAAGAAGACTGATTTCTCTTCATAACAGTACTTCACACATTTGAAGGGAGTTATTCTGAATCCCACAGGTCTTCTGAGGTCTTTATTTTATTTTTTTAAACATGGTATCATTTTCAGTCCTTCCTCCATCTGAATGAACCCCATTTGTTCTTGGTCTTCCTAACATGTGCTGTCCAGAGCAGAGCGAGGCCACCTTGCTGTTGCTCTGTCACCTCTGTGTTCAGGACACTATGTTTCTATTGATGCCTTTTCCTAAGAAACACTAGAATTGTTATTTTTCTCCTGCTTCTTGTGTATTTTCTCATCACGTTTGAGAAATGATATTTTTCACTGGGTCCTTATAATCGGATTAAGAAATGCACACCTATGTGATTAAAAATAATGCAATGACAGGGTGCAACAGAAGGCAAGAATGTTTTCTTAAACATTGGACTCAGTGGTAGACAATGGCAGGATTCAACCCTACGAAGCATTCATTGACTTTTCTTGAAACATTGTGTGCCAATGGTACTTTACAAATTACGGTGAACACATTAACCTGGGTTGAAGTGATGAAGTTGTTTTTATGTTCATCCCCAGTTTAGGAAGTTAGCACTAAATTTCTAGCCAGTTATCTTTACACTTTTATGAAAACTCATACTTAAATAACTTTAGATGTGTAGATTATAAAAACAATATGCTAAAGCCATTGTCTTTTTATGAACAGTTAACAAGTATGATTTTAAAAACTACTCAGCTATCCCAAGAGACTATTTTAAACAAGTCGAAAAACAGAATTAAACAGCATATCATGCAAAGTGGTGGCTGAGTTAATGTTTCCATTTTCTTTCTAAGGGACTCAGAGTATTATATGCAAACAAGCTGAACTAAGGTTGCATAAGACATCAATTCAAAGTTATTCAAGTCATGTTATAGGTGCTATAAAAACACCTTGCATTATCTTTCTTAAATCTCATAAGTGGACAAAATCTATTTGCACATAGTTGCACCCAGATGACATAAATTTTTAATATGGTTAAACTGCATTTGAATGTATGCCAAGACGGAAGCAATGATTAGCTTATTTTGAAAATTACCATTTTAAATCTTTCCCATTACTGGCTGGCCTCTAACAGAGAGAGCCTTCGTGAAGATTTTCTGTGTGCTCTCTTGAATAGTCATAAAATTGAAGATCTGAGCTTGACTTCTAGACCATCTGCTGACCCAAGGCAAATTAGACCTTCTTTAGGTCAAGTGCTTAGAGGAATGATTGAGCCAATACTTAGAGCAGTGATTACAGAGTTTAAGCCACAAAGTGGAAAAAGAGAACATGATTTAAGAAATATTTTTCTACTCATAAAGGGAAAGGAGCCACGAGAAAATGAAAAGAGAAAGATTAGGAGAGATCAAAGTTGGCATTAGGTGGTGCCTGAATATCTCAGAAGGGATCCAGTGCCATAGCTCTTTGGGTCTCAGACAAGACTGGCTATGAAATAGTTAAAGCCTCCTCTGATAAATTGAGAGGGCATCCAGACAAATAGAGACCTGTGCCTTCCTGAACTCCAAAGAAGAGGTTCCCTGATTGCTTTGGCTTGAATATGCCCCCCCCAAAAGCATGTGTTGTGAAGTTAATCCCCAATGAAACACAATTGGAAGGTGGGGCCTAATGGGAGTGTTTAGATCAGAAGGGCTCCACCCTCATGAGTGGATTAGTGCCAATTATAAAAGGGCTTGAGGCTGTTAAGTTTGATCTCTTGCTCTCTCTTGCCCTCTATTTGCCCTTCTGCCATGGGACATAGACAGAAGGACCTTGCAAGATGCCAGTGCCTTGATGTTGGACTTCTTGGACTTCCCAACCTCCAGAACCATGAGCCAATAAATTACCGTTTATTGTAAATTACCTCTTATAGCAGTACAAAATGGACTAAGACATTTACCAAGTGCCTCATACCATCATGGCAGCTTTAGAAAAGAAAAAAAAAATAATGAAGATGTATTGTTCTTAAGGATGATGGTATCACAAAATTGTGTACTTCCTAGGATGGCATGGGAAGGACATTTTTGTTATTGGCAAACCTGGGTGGTGAGGGGCAGATGTATGGGGCAGAGAAGGAATTAGTTCAAAGTCCAGGCCAATGAGACATTATGAAACATGATATAATCAGAGACTTAGAAAGTACTTGGAGTAGATCAGAGGTCACAAGTTTAGATACAAGGGCTGAGTGTATGGCATGAACGTGTCAATGGTCTTGCACTTTCTTCCTCTTTTTGGATCCCTGAGACTAGGGCAAGCCTACTGGAGGATGAAAGATCACATAGAGCAGAGGTAAGCTGTCCAGGTGAGAACCCTTAGACCAAACCCTTCCCACAACACAAGGCACAAGAGTGAGGCCATCTTAGACCAACTGTCCTCAGCCAAAGCACTAGCTGACCACAGACATTAGCCATGCTGGACCAGACTAGAAGAACTGTTCTGCTAACCCAGAGAATGATAAAAAACAAAGAAATAATTGTTACTTAAAGAAACCTTCAAACCCTTTATTATTATTATTCTCAAACTTCATAAGTGGAAAAAATTTACTTGCACATCATTTTAATATAACACTACCCTGATGAAATTAATTTTTATTTATTTATTTATTTATTATTAATTTTTTTTTACATTCTAGGATGTTGTTGTGGAGCAGTTGGGAGGGAGGGGGAGAGGGGCAAGGGGAAGCAAATGGGAAGGAAGAAGGAGGAAGGAGGAGGGATGGGATTGAGGCCTGTGGCACCCACCTTATTCCCGTAGGGGAGACCAGGGGGCTTCCAGGGGTGGCTTGGTCATTGCCAGGTTGGGTGCTGATGTCGAGAAGGATGTGGCAAAAACCCTTGCCCCTGACCACCTCTGCTCCAGAACTCAGGACCCTTCTTGCTGTGGCTTGGTGGTCCTCACTGGGCCGGTTGCACTTGTCGGGGGGGCATGGCTGAGGCCTGAGACCCCCCACCATCCTGGCTTTGGAAAGCCTGGGGTGCTTCCTGTGATGGCTCGGTGGTCGTTGCTGGGCTGGTTGCGGGTGTTGGGGGTATGTGACTGAGGCCCTCAGCCTCCACCCTCAGGACTGGTTGCAGGTGACAGGTGGCATGGCTGAGGCCCCCAGCCCTCCCTCCTTTCTGGCCTGGTTACACAGGGGACTTCTGGTCCTTCTAGGTGTTATAGATGTTCTTGGGTGAAATGAGAACTTTGCTAGATAATATCAAACTCTGTCTTTGGCTGTGGGCACTTCGTTTTTTCTTTTAGTTCTGTGTTGGATTATTTGCTGTTCCCACCACTTAAACTCTGTGCTGGAATAAATTTGTTGTTCTTTGCTTCTCAAATGGGGGAACTTCCTGTGGGGACCAGTACTTGAGCCGCGTGGTTGAGCTAAATTGCTGCTTTGCTGCTGATTCTCTAGGAAGGCTTTTTGTGTAGCTCCAGTTTTAATGGTTGACTTTATAGGTATTTCTGGGTCTAGTGAGATCTGGTGCTCCTGGGTTGTATAGAAACTCTGGTCTGGGCCTGAGTCTTTTCATCAAAATGACTCAATGCAATTCTATATTACCGATCAGTCTCCTCTGAGTGGTCCTATGTTGATTGGGGGGAAGATCAGCTGTCCTTGCTGTGCCCCAGTGCTCCCCTGGTGGGCCTGTCTCCCCCACCACCCATGCTGCAAACACTTCCTATGGGATGGGCCATGTGCTGGTCCCTTGTGATGACTCACCAGCCTTTGAGGGGCTCCTTTTTTTCAGTTGTCGTGGCTCCTCTCTCCAATGTGGGTCCACAGGAACCCTATTAGTGGTCTCACTGGCCCAGGGGCTACCAAGGCCTTTTCACCCCTGCTGCCTCCAAGCAACTTCATTTGAAGGGTGCAGCTGCAGCTTTTGCCAGCTCCTGCTCAGTGTGCTCACCAGCTCTAGCCTGGAAGTGGCCAGGGTTCAAAATGGTCAGAGCAGTTTTTTCCTTCTCTCATTGTGGCTTCTCCCACCTTCATGCACTCCATAGGTCTCTCCTCCTCTTCCCCTGTTCTCTAGTGGCCCCAGCTTGGCTGTTGTTGCTTTTTTATAGGTGTAAATTGGAAAGAGTGACACTGGGGACCATCTAGTCTGCCATCTTGACCAGAACCACAAGCATTAATTTTTAATATGGTTAAACTCCATTTAAATTTGGATCAAATAAAAGCAATGATTCATTTACTCTGAGAAATTACCACCTTAATCTTTCACCATTACTGGACAGCTTTATTGTGTTATGAGGTCAAAAAGGATGAGGTTTGATCATGTATACTGATGAAATATTTATTTGCTGAAATCTGAAGGACACTGTGAGCAACCTATTGGTGCAAACTTAGGTTAATATCTGAGCTTCCCTGGAGCCCCTACCTCCACAATTTTAGAGATTAACTCCTGAAAGTAAAGGCATTTTAGATTTCTCCCACTGTTAAAGAGTTAGAAAAAGCCTCGGGGCTGTCTAATCCAGAGGGTGCCAACTGGTAGTTTGAAGGCCAAATTTGGCCAGTAATGTGTTTTATTTGAACTAGACAATGCTGGCTCAAAAAAATTTAAAAGTTTGGATTAGTTATGGTGCCAAAATTTTGAAACTGGATAATTCCATTTAAAATAATCTGTATTTCCAAATTCTCTTGAAAAATTAGGAATATCTGTCAACATTGAGCCTGCATGACAAGTTTATCGAAGATGAATACAGGCTTCAATGTTGCAGCTGAATATTGAAGCTGAACACCCTTTAAATAGGGCAGGAGCTCCCTAAGTCCCTGACGAAGCCCCCCCACCCTGCCACTATCTTACACCTTAGTTTGCTTCACTCATCCATGTTACACACTCAGCCTCTGTTAAGTATTTGAATTTGTGGCCTCTGATCTAGTCCAATTCACTCGATTTTTACAGATAAGCAAATGGGAGCTCAGATAAAAGTGACTCTGTCATCACAGTGACTGACTCTTAAAATCCTGGTGTAAGTAATGAGCATTATCAGCTGTGGAACTGATGTTAGATCTCCTTCCCATCTGGCAGCTGGTGGAAGAAAGAGTTAACTTTGGGTGGTATGTGAGTAGAACAGAAGAGTCTGGGATTTTTCAGGACAGAAAGGCTGGGGAGTAGCTTGCAGAAGCCAGTAGACTTTGAAATGGATTAAAGTCTTTTAAAAACTTAAAGAGACTGAGATGCCAGCTATGTTAATGGGCAAGTCTTTATTTTAAAAATGTACTTCTTAGAGTCTTCCCCTACATCTAGTCATTAGCCAAGTCCTATCCTGTCATTATTTCTTGAATTGTTGGCTTTCTCCAACCTTATTCTCAGTGTCTCACCTGAGTTGAATCATCCTCATTTTGCCAGCTTTTGAAATGATCTCTATGTTTGTGATGGGCTCTCACTAGGCCTGTTCTATCCAATCCCTCCTACACCTTGTAAATCAGGAGGTGAATTATTGCATGCAACCGCAGATCGGTCATTACTGCAGAGTTGCAATGAGATTGCACCTGTGCGAAGCCGGATTGTTATGGTACAATTTGTGGCAGTCTATCAGGTTGTGCTGGTGACCTTTTCGGGAATGATTCTTGGAATCCAGATGCTAAGCCTGGTAACAGAGTTTGCTAATGGTGGTTTTTGCAAGCATTAAAGTTAATTATGTTAGAGTGTAATGTTGTTGTGGTCAGGGAATATGAAGCTTGGTAAATCCCTACTTAGTATGTCCCAAGGCCCGGCAGGACCTTACTGTGGACAGATGACAACCATTGCCACCAACCAGGGGCATTTCCAATGAAGAAATGGGCGAATCACTGTCTAATGTCTAACGTCCTTCGGTATCCTTTGTGGAAAATGGATCCTTTGAGTTTACTAGAAGAAAGATAATTTGTATGTGTCAGAATCCTCAGTTTCAGCAGTTCTCAAAGTTAGTCCTTGTGTGTACTATTTCACTGCTTTCAACTTGCTCCCATCTAATTCCTTTTCTGTGTAGCTAACAGAATAATGCTTTAACCACTAAAACCTAATTATGGCATTTTTCTACTTTAGAAATGCAGACCTTTAATCTTAGGATAAATTCCATACTCCTTCCCTCTTCTTACTGATCAAGCTTATTTTCCACTTTCATCTCCTTCATACTTCAAAATTCAGCTACACAAAATTACTTTTATTTATTTTTTGTTTTTTGTTTCTTTTTAGCAGTTGGCCAGTACGGGGATCAGATCCTGGACCTTCGTGTTATCAGCACCTGCTCTAACCAACTGAATTAACCAGCCAGCCCCCAAAATTACTTTTAATTCTTGGAATAAGTCTTGATCTCTCCAGTCTCTTGATTTTGCTCATTTTGTGTTTTCAGTGCTTGAAATATGTATTTCCCAACCGTGTCTACCTGGCTAATTTGTCCATCCTTCATGTTTAATTTGATAGGTTTTTTTTCCTGCAATATTTTTAGTGACTTCTCCGAGTCTTGATTGATTGATTGCTTTTCCTAAGTCTCCCCATAATATCTGGTACTTCTCTTTCCTGTGGTTATTATGCTATATCTTACTTACTTTTCTGTATCTTCTACTTAACCATAAACTCTGTGAGGGCAGGGATGGTGGCCAGATTGTTCACAAGTTTAGCTTTTAGCAGATGGTAATAAATATTAATAAATTAATAAATATTGATGGATGACTGAATAAATTAGGCAGAAAGAAGAAGCAGAAATATTTGGGAAATCAGTCAAGCAAACAACAACAATAAAGCAAACCTTCTCTATTTATGATGTTCTTTGTCTTACAGGTATCCACATGCTTATCTCTTTAAAGACAACTTTTAGTTGGCCATGGTGAAATGAAGTCATTGGCTGGTGAATTTGTCATGACCAGTATAATTCATATGTCTTTTCCTTATTTTCTGCAACCTTTAAAATCCCATAGTTTAAAAACTCAGTAATTGAAGGACTTTAATAGACAGTGTCTTCCAACAACTATATTTCTATATACATTAGCCACTTACCCTCTGCAAGCTTGGCAGTTCTTAGGGCTTGCAAGTGCTTATATTAACCAAAACTATAATCATTTCCTTTGGCATAAATAAAGTCAAGCAGTTAGTCAGGGGCCAAAGGCCCTAGCAGCCATTTCAGTACAATTTGGATGGATGCAGATGAAATTACGGAGTCACATTTTATTTGTTGGATGCTGTCCCAGTTATGAGCTTAGTCACATCAGAGAGTTCAGAGAGATCATAAATGGAGGTAGGCAGAGGAAACACAGTTCTAAGTAATTATTCTGTGGCAGGATGGGCTTTCTTTTTCTCAAATCAACAAATAGACTAGCTCTGGACCTCTGACCATATGATCCTACGTGGATTAAAAAATTCTCCAATGTTCCCAAACATTCATTACATTCCCTTTATAGAGCTTTACAATTATGCAGCTGGTGGGGGAGGTTGGGAGAGGTGGGATTGGGGCAATGGCTCATTCAGATGTTGTAATTATTTCAGGATTGGAAACAGAATTGAAATGACCCAGATGGTTAGCCTAATGAAGCTGATCCAAAATTTATGCCAAGAGGAGTCAGAACCATGCTTCCCTCTCTTTGTGACTGAGTGTGTATGTGTGCGAGCCTGCAAGTGTGCACGTGTGATTGATTTTTGGCTGAAGAGGGCTTGGAGTTACAGGAATAAAGTGTGGCAGCCCAAGATTCATAGGAAAGCAATCACAGCAAAACACAGAACTGATTCCTGCCATAGTCTGGTCTCAGGCAGACCAGTTCCCTCTCAATTGTACCAGTATGGAAAAAGCCCCTTTCTTTTGGCTTTTAATATAGTCCATACTTCCTGTGAGTGTATGGTTCCTTTTGAACAAGGTGCTTGGGACATCTATGCTGCTGACTTGTGCCAGGATCTCTGTCCAAAGCCCCATTTCTAGTAAAAAACAGCGTTGTGCTAGATGCTGGATTATTGCTACAATCACCTTGTCTATGGACTTTAGTTTACCAAGATGATTCGACATCATTGCTGCAATGCCACAAGGCAAAGGGCAAGTTAGAGCTCTAGACTACGGGCATATCTACTCAGGTTTTAAAATAATAAGAGAATCTTTTCTTTTAATTAAAGAAGTTAACACATGTAAATCTTTAGAACATTGCCTGGTACATAGTGTATACTAATTACATGTTAGCTATTATTATTTTAGTTTTCATTTAACATCTTAGCTGTAGGTTTTACTGTGCTTATAATTTAATCAACATAAGCAGCCATGGACTTTTTGTTGGACAAGAAGGGAAACTGACTTGAGAACCTATTATGGCAACTATGTTATCTTGGATAATTGAGAATAAGCCTTATCTGTAAAATAAAATTATGACGGTGCAGAATATCCCTAGAATGCTTCTCTCAGTAGGGGAAAATAACATTTATTGCTTATCTACTATGTGTTTTGATGGTGTGAGGTGTTTTACATATATTACCTCATTTAATCCTCACAAATCACTTTTGAATTTGACTTTATTAATAGACTGAAATTCATAGAACACAAGAAACCTGTTAAAAAAAAAGCAATTACTTTCATTTATTGGACACCTCAGAGGTGTCTAGCTTTCCATATACCATATATTATTTCCTCATAGCCACACTGCAAGGTATATTATTATTATCCAGATATATAAATGAAGCAACTGAGGCTCAGAGAGATTCAGCTATACATCAAGATCACGTAGCCAGTAAGTTTTGGAGCAAAGGTTTGAACTCATGTCCTTTCAACTTTTAAAATCTATGATCTTAATATGAACATAGAGCTACCTTGTGAGACTGCCTTCCTATTAAGCCATATTAGTTCTAATCCTACTTGAATGACTGCTAGACACACTCGCTTAATAATAAATTCTGTCGACTCTATTCAAGAGCTAAAGGAATAAAAAGTGTCCTAGGGAAAAGTATGCTTCAAAAAGCACAGCTTGCCATATGTGCAGGGGAGGAGAAATTAAGTGAAAAGAATCCAAATTGATGAGGGCTTCCAAAGACACAGTGACATAAAACATCTCCAAATTAGAGATCTGATGTGGTATTGGCTACAGAGTGTGAATGTGTGTTTGTGTGTTGGAGGAAGAAGGGAGTTTTAAATAGTGTAGGCTCTTGACTGATAAGAGAGAAAAGCAGAGACTGCTGCTCATAGGGACTTTCTCTCTGACGTGTGGAGGGTTGTGCTGAGGGTGGGCACTGGGGAAGGGGAGAACGACCAGCACATATACCTCCTGCTGCTCAGTGGGCATTGCCAAATGTGTTCTCTCCTTGGCCTTGAATTTGGGAAGAGATCGCCTTGGGAAATATATTGGGAGCAGGAGGATTTTTACTTTTGGTTTGAGTTTGGATGCTCTGGTTCCTGCTCAGCTGCCTGGGCTCCTGCTGATGAATTGCTTGTAATGAAAGTTGATGTCCCCTGGGCCAGACGGCACACTGGAACTCAGATTCAGCCTCTTTTCTTATTGTATAACCCCAAGCAAGTCGTTCCACCTTACTGAACTCTGAAGATAACAGTGATCACCTACCTCCTAGGGATCCTGTGAGGAATGGCCAATAAACATGAATATAAGTGCTACATAAATGCTAAGTAAATGCCATTAATCCTCTCATGGACAGTGGGTTCTTATCCAATCTGCTAAATCTCTCTTCAGTGACACAAACCCAGGGCCTTAGGATAGGTTGTCTTGCAGAAACAGTTTAAACCATAAAGCAGATCATGTTAGGGGGTCTCTTTCCAAGAAAGGAAGAAAAATGGAAAGAGATAAGGCTGAAAAACCACCATTCCTTCAGTCGGATGGGCTCTGGAGTCTTAGTGCATATGACATGGTTCTTCAGTGCCTTTCTGTTTGAAAGTTTCTTCCTGAGATTGCAAATCCTTCCTTGCTTTTATCTTTCCAAACAAAACGTGATTCTGAATTTTAGAATATAAGTTTTGCATATTTCCAAAAGGAAAATTGTGCTGGAAGTGCAGAATAAAGATAGTGGATGTTTTGCCAGTCTTCCTCTGTGCCTGTTTAAAACAGAATCGCCCCACTGTTGGCAGCGATCTGTGAAGCTGCTGGCTACCCTGGGCTCCTGAATGGTTTTGAAAGCTGCTGGAAATTGTTGAAATAGGAGCAGAAGGGAAACAGCCATGTTTGCTGCAGGGAAATTTGAGGTTTGAGTTTTTGGCTCTTCCTTGCACCAGTCACACCTCACAATGGCTTTGGGCAATAAGGCTTGTATTTCTGAATTTTTTTACATGTTGATAGTGAAAAATGCCTACTGGGATTCTGTTACATCAATCTTCAATACGCAAATGGTAAATTGGTTATAACCAAAATGTCCCTCCCTCTGTCCCTCCCTTCTTTCCTTCCTTCCTTCCTTCTTTCTTTTTCTTCCTTCTTGCCTTCATTTGACAACATGTGTAGTTAGCTTTTAAGACAGAGTTAACTGTTTCAGTTACTATAGGATATATAGTTAACTGTTCTAAAATTAAAATGGGAAAAAATCCTATTTTTGCTTTAAAAATGGGACTCCTTGGTCTGGTCTCTAAGGCAAGAGTGTTGCTGGAAACTTTCTTATACTGGTTTCCATGGCGCCACACGCTCTCGGTCTTTTGTCTACCTACTTACTTGGCTATTTGTTGTCAATTTTTTCCAATTACGTAAAAATGAATCTTTACATTTTGGATTAGTTTGCTCAGTGCCTAGTCCTTGACCCCTTTCTCTTTTTGAATCCTGTCCCATTAAACACGGGGAGACCATTAAAATTTTTTTATTTAAAAAAAATTTTAAATCTTATCATTACACAATGTAAACATTTTTGAGATCATTAAATATTAATAGCTCCTAAATTTATATCATGACCCCTGACCACTGCCTTAGTTTTTCAGATTCTTTTCTCCAGCCATCTACCTGATTCTCCACTTCAATACTGAATCAAAATTTTCAAATGAACATGTCCGAAACTGAACTTTTGATTTCTTCTTGCCCAAGCCTGCTTCTCTCCCAGTCTCTCTTATTTTCCTTAATGGCAACCCCGTCCTTCTGGTTGTTCAGGCCAAACACTTAAGGATTATTTTGGATTACTCTCTTTCCTTTATGTTCTTTGTCCAACCCATTGACAAGTCCTCCAAAGTATATTCTGAATCTCAATACTTGTCACCATCTAAACTTCCATCAGCATGGTTCAAACCATGCTTCTCGTTCATTTGGACTATATTGAAATAGCCTTCTGAATAATATCCCTGCACCAGCTTTGCTTCCTACAGTTTATGCTCTGTATAGCAGCAAGAATTTATTATTTATATTTACTATTTATTTATGTTTGATAGAAAAAGAGACTTCAAGGAAGTGAGTGGCTTGTTTCAGATCATACGGGTGTAATGATGGAAGAAGAACTTGAATCCAGCTTCCCATAGTACTAAAGATAGTTAACTTTTGAGTTGTTTTAATCTCATCACCTAATCATTTAAATTAGAAAGAGTTTTATTTAAGATTCTACTAATAATGTCTAATAATTATATAACACTTATTACATGCTGGGCATGATTCCAAGGGCTCTACATCATTTAGACTCATTAAGCTCATAATAACCCAAGGAGGAAACTGAGGTACAGAGCTGTTAAGTGACTTGCTCAAGGTTATAGGCAGTAGACAGAAGAGGCAGGATTCAAACCCAGGCTCTAGAATTGTGCTGTGTTATACTAACCTTCCATTGCAACCATGAGTCTGTTCCAACATGATCTATTAATCTGTTTTGAAATGATGTTTCTGCTGTTGACAGGACTGGCACCATTTTAAGAAAACCCCTCCATTTTGTATAAACTCAGGTGGGAAAATGTGAGAGGGGCTGAGAGGAGCCATGATAACTGCAAAATTAGCTTATGTACTGCTGGCTTGTTTGCATTGGCTAATAACTCCTAGCACGGTGATTGAGCAACTGAGTTGCCATGCTTGCAGCTTTAAAAACCAAAAGTAAAAACGGCTTGGGGCCACACTCTGAATTGGCTAGTGTGGTCCCGGCTGCTGGCAATAAAGTTTTTTTTTCCGTATCGGTCTCCGAGGGTGATTTCTCCCAACACCTATAACATTTGGAGGGTTGTCTGGGATCACCGTTACCCCTCGGAGACCAATCCCACAGTGCTGAGATATTTTCCCCACACTACGAAGTCTCTAGGGGGGAGCTCCTGAGAAGACGTTCCTCAGCCATGGAGGCACAAGATCTTCTGATGTCCAGCTTAGGATTTTCTGGCACCTCTAGATTTGGGTGAATCAACTCTTTTGGTGGGGATCAGGCCAGACTGGACACAGTCACAACGCCTCTTCCCCGGACCCAGCAAGACATCGCTGCGGTCCACTTGGTGGCCTCCCTTGGTGGCCAAACTTGTGTATTGTCTTTGTGTTTGTCTTTATATTAACCTTGTGGGTTTATGTTGTTGTGAGTCTGTCCATTTTATGTGCTTGGCCAAATCTTGCCCCTCAGGTCAACATGGGACAAGGATCTCTAAGCCAACAGTCCTTCAATGCTTTCTCACAAATTTTAAAACATTTCAGGAGAAGGCACTTGATTTAGGTGTGTCAGTCTCACCATATGTTTTAAGAATTTTATGTGAAATAGACTGGCCAGATTTTGACGTTGGATGGCCTGCAGAAGGCTCTACTAGTCTTCCCCTTGTGCAGGCTGTCAGCCGGGTCATTTTCGGGAAACCTGGGAACGCGGACCAGGTTCCCTACATCCAAATCTGGATCGAAATTTTAACCTTCCCACCCCCATGGTTAGAGAAATGTTTTCCAGAAGTCAAGAAACCTTCACATCTATGAGCGATGTGAACCATTCTCCTGGCCAGACTGCTCTTCCGGCCTCAGAAGCCTGTACTCCCCTCACCCCCTGATGAAGAAGATGTAGTTCAGCCACCCCCTTATGCAAACAACCCTCAGCAGATGGACAACCCCCTTCTTTTGCCTCCTCACACCCGTTTGGGCGCCCCTTATTCCCCTGAACTCTCTTCACCCTCTGACTCTTCTCACTCCTCCTCTTCTCCCCTGGCCCACCTTTTTCCCTTGTGCGAGGCCCCAGGACCCCAGGGACCTTTCATGGTTTATGTTCCCTTTACTACTAGTGACCTGTATAACTGGAAGAATCAGAATGCCTCCTTTTCAGCAGAACCCCAAGGGCTGATCTCACTCCTTGAGTCTGTCTTTTTTACTCATCAGTCCACCTGGGATGATTGCCAGCAGTTGCTGCAGACCTTACTTACCTCCGAGGAGTGAGAAAGAACCCAGCGGGAGGCACGGAAGGCCAGACCTGGGCCTGATGGCCATCCCATGGATGATCCTGACCGCATATCCCTTGTCTTCCCATCAATCCGTCCTGAGTGGGACCCTAACACAGATAGAGGTAAGGAGGCCCTCGATCGGTATTGCCAGACTCTACTGTGGGGGGTCCAAGCAGCAGCCCAGAAGCCAACCAACCTCTCTAAGGTTAGTGAAGTAACCCAACAGCCAAATGAGTCCCCTAGTGCTTTCCTTGAGTGCCTCCTGGAGGCTTATCGGATTTATGCACCTATTGACCCAGAGGCACCTGAAAATAGGCGAGCTATTAATTTGGCCTTTGTAACTCAGTCAGCCCCAGACATTAAGTGTAAGTTACAAAATTAGAGTGCTTTGAAGGCAAGGTTCTCTCTGAGCTGGTTGAGATAGCCCAAAAGGTTTAATATAACTGTGACCCACCTGAAGATAGACAACTAAAAATGCTAATGAAAGTCCCCCTTGCCAGTCCAGAACAACTCAAATGAGGACAACAGAGAAGGAAGTCCCAAGGTGTGGGCCCAAATAAACGCCCACCTCTGGACAAGGACCAATGTGCCTACTGTAAGGAAAAAGGCCATTGGAAGAAGGATTGCTCCCTGCTAAGAAACAAGACAGGTCCCAAGGCCACCTTACACATGGCACAAGATTCAGACGATTGATGAGGCCAGGGCTCCACAAGAAGTTGCCCCTGGGAGCCCAAGGTAACACTAAAAGTAGGGGGCAAACCCGTGTCATTTCTTGTTGACACGGGGGCAACATATTCAGTGCTCCAAAAACCTGAGCAGCCCAGTTCTAGATCACCAATTCCCATCCAAGAGGCAACAGGAAGGACTAAACTTTGCTCTTGGACTGATGCTCGACTTACAGACTTAGGAAGGAAGACTGTTACACATTCCCTCCTCCTTATGCCAGACTGCCCCTACCCCCTTTTGGGTAGAGATGTGCTTCATAAATTGGGAGCCACCATCACCTTTGGGCCCGCTTTTGTCAATCTCCAACTAAATGGGAAAGTCACTACCCTAATGGTAACTATGCCTTTACAAGAGGAATATAAACTTCTAGAGACTGAAACTTTAGATGGCCCAACCCAACAAAGAAAAGGGTTGTCGGCTATCTACATGAAAGAAGTACCAGGTGTATGGGTGGAGAATAACCCCCCAGGCCTAGCAAAGCACCAAGCCCCCATTGTGGTGCAACTGACTGGTTCTGCCACACCAATCAGGGTAAAGCAGTACCCTATTCCGTTGAGGGCCAGAGAAGGTATAACCCCACACATAAATAGGCTTATGAAAGAAGGCATTTTAATTCCATGCCAGTCCAACTGGAACACTCCCCTGCTGCTGGTCCACAAACCTGGTACAGGGGACTTCAGACCTGTGCAGGATCTCAGAGAAGTTAATAAGAGAGTGGATACTGTCCGTGACACCGTTCCAAATCCCTATACGCTCCTCAGTCTCCTGCCACCTGACCATAAGGTATATACAGTATTGGATTTAAAGGATGCCTTTTTCAGCCTACCTTTGGCTGGTTCCAGCCAGGCTATCTTTGTGTTCAAATGTAATGCCACTGATGGGAGCTTCTCTGGACAGCTAACATGGACTCGACTGCCACAAGGATTCAGGAATTCTCCTAGGCTGTTTGATGAGGCTCTCAGCCAGGATCTACAGCCTTACAAGGTAAAATGAGGACCCGAAGTTACACTTTTACAATATGTGGATGACCTGCTCCTCGCTGCCAGCTCCTACCAAGATTGTGAAGAGGCAACTAAGGACCTTTTGACAACCTTATAAGGCCTAGGATATTGTATATCTGCCAAAAAGGCTCAATTATGTCTACCATCTGTAACTTATTTAGGATACGTCTTGTCAGAGGGGAGATGGAAACATTCCCCTAAACAAATTGAAGCTATTCTCCAAATACCCCAGCCACTTTCTAAGAGGAAAATTCAGGAATTTCTTGGAGCTGCAGGGAACTGCAGACTATGGATTTTACACTTTGCCAAGATAGCCCAACCCCTGTATGAGGAGGCCATCAAGGGCCCTGGGGAGAGAATAAACTGGGCAGAGCAACAGCAAAAGACCTTCAAAAGCCTTAAATCTGCCCTCACCCAGGCCCCAGCATTAGCCCTCCTGGACTTGAATAAGCCATTTTCCCTCTTTGTGGCAGAAAAGAACGGGATTGCAAAGGGGGTCCTCACCCAAGATTTAGGGCCCTGGAAACGACCAGTTGCCTACTTATCTCACAAGTTAGATCCAGTAGCCTCTGGATGGCCTAACTGCTTAAGGGCAACTGTGGCTACTGTCCTCCTTGTCAAGGAGGCAAACAAATTAACCTTAGAGCAAGAGTTCCGAGTAACCTCCCCCCATGGAGTTGAGACTCTATTAAAGACGCCCCCCAGAAATGGATCTCAGATATGCACCTGGCTCATTACCAAGCCTTGCTGTTAGACCCAATGCACATTAAATTCCTTCCTGCAACCACTATAAACCCTGCCACATTGCTTCCCTACCCAGACCCAAAGATACCCATACACGACTGCCTGGAGGTACTGTCTACCTTCCAAGGGAACCGGTCAGATTTAAAAGACTCTCCTTGGGAAGGAGCAGAACTAACCTTGTTCGCAGATGGGAGTAGCTACATGATTGATGGGATCTGGTATGCGGGAGCAGAAGTGGTCTCTACGGAGGCCGTTATATGGTCACAAGCATTGGGGCCAGGAACATCAGCACAATGAGCAGAGCTCATTGCCCTCATGAAGGCATGACAGCTGAGCCAAGGGAAAACAGTGAACATCTATACAGACAGCAGGTATGCTTTTGCCACGGCACACATACGTGGGACATTATATAAAGAGAGAGGACTGTTAACATCAGAAGGGAAAACCATCAAAAACGTACCAGAGGATCCAAGCCGGGACGGGATGCAGGCGGTGGAGGCGCAGAGGACGCGAGGCGCCGGCGGAGACATGGACCGCGGCGAGCAAGATTCTAAGATGGCAACGGGTCTGGAGCGGCCGTGACAGGAGACAGCGCGATCCTGTGAGCCATGCGCTGTGATACCAGAGTATTGATTGCATTTCCAAGAGCAACAAAAGGCGAATAATTC
>NW_007734107.1:0-238 GCF_000696425.1 Galeopterus variegatus | reverse complement strand
GAGAGCGCCCAAGTCCGCCTTCGGGAACAAACGATCAGCCCAGACAACAAAGGCCAGGAAAGCCAGCAAAGGACTGCGCAGAGGCGGAATGAAGCGCGCCAGACCGGCCCAACTCTGCGACCTCTGTGAGTCACCCCCAGCCCAGCCCCACTTGCGGGGCGAAGCCCGACTGCTCTACGCCCGCCTGGCCCCCACCCACCACACCAGGCTAGGCGCCCACATCAAAGCTGCCTCCATT
>NW_007734106.1:96247-99031 GCF_000696425.1 Galeopterus variegatus | reverse complement strand
CCCCCCCCCCCCCCGTAGCAACCAGGGCTACTCCACAGCCAACCTCAGTGTAACAGAAGAAGCAAACTCCTTACCAAATGACCAACTGTCAGCAAAAATATACTAGAAGTACAAACAATAAAGGAGAAAGGACACCACCAAAAGGATACAGTAATGTTCCAAAGTCAGACTCCATGGAACAGGGAATCCTTAAAATGTCTGAAAAGAATTTCGAGCAATGATCTTAAGAAAACTTGAAGAAAAAAAGGAAGACTCAATTAGAGAACACAATGAAACAAGAAAAAACATCCAGAATATGAAGGAGGAAATCTACAAAGAGATTAATACCATAACAAAGAGTGTAGCAGAACTTCTAGAAATGAAAGACTCAATGAAATAAAAAACACAACTGAGAGCTTGAGCAGCAGGGGAGAGCAAGCAGAAGAAAGAATTCCAGAGCTTGAAGATGGTCTTTTTGAAATAACTCAGGTAGACAAAAAAAAAAAAAAAGAAAGAAAAGAAAAAGAAAAAAGAATTAAAAATAATGAGCAAAATCCAAGAAAGATAGCAGATAACCTCAAGTACTCTAACATCCGAATTGTGGGTATTCCTGAAGGGCAGGAGAAAGGAAAAGGTATCGAAAACCTACTCAAGGAAATAGTAATAGAAAACTTCCCTGCTGTAGGGCAGGATACAGACATTCAGATCCAGGAAGCTCAAAGGTCCCCAAACAGATTCAACCCAAAAATATCCTCCCCAAGACATATTATACTTAAATTCACAAAGCTCAAAGACAAAGAGAGAATTCTACAAGCAGCAAGAGAAAAGCATCAGGTCGCTTATAGGGTAAACCCCATCAAACTAACAGCAGACTTTTCAACCGAAATCCCTACAGGCCAGAAGAAAGTGGACTGATATATTCAAAATACCAAAAGAAAAAAACTGCCAGCCAAGAATTCTTTACCCAGCAAAGCTCTCCTTTAGAAATGAGGGAGAAATAGTGTATTTCCCAGACAAACAAAAGATGTGGGAGTTCACCACCACACAACCAGCCCTGCAGTAAATTCTCAAGGGAGTCATTCATCTGGAATCTGAATAATGGTGACCACCATCACAAATACACAAGAAAGAGCAAAACCCACAGTTAAAACAAAAATGCCAGCAAGAAAGAGAAAGAAGCTAAACCATTCTACCTTAAATTCCCAACTAACATTGAAGAAGAGAAATAAAAGGGGAAGTAATGATCAAAAGATATTTAAACCACCTAAACAAGTAGCAATTAAATGACAGGAATTAAACAACACTTCTCAATAACTACTCTAAATGTAAATGGACTAAACTCCCCGTTCAAAAGACACAGACTAACTGACTGGACTAAAAAGCTAGATCCAAGTATATGCTGTCTTCAAGAGACCCACCTCACCTGTAAAGACACACACAGACTAAAAGTGAAGGNTTTCTTTCTTTCTTTCTTTCTTTCTTTCTTTCTGACACTCCGCCTCCTTTTGCTGGGCCCCTCCCCACTCTGTGTGCTCAGGACAGGACAGAGGCGTGTCTTCTACAAACCTTTACTTTCAGTTGAGTCATCAAAGTTGTGCCCTGCCCCGCCCTTCCCAGCAGGTGTCCAGACTCTCCAACTGCCGGGAGTGAACTCCTCGGGGGAGGGCCCCTCAGCACACAATTCCTCTCTGACTCCCCCCCGCATGGGTCAGCCCTTCGGGAGAGCTCACTAGTAACTTCAATGTAGCTCGAGAGGTCTCCGGGCTCCCCTCTCCCCACCAGAAATCAGTTAGGGGTTCTTCCAAACTGAGGCCCCCAGAGATGGAATCTGCCTTCCGGAAACAGGGAGTTTACCTGGGGCCGACGCCCAGGGTGTGGTGGAGAGACAATCTGGGTGGGCTCCTCTTCCCTGCCCTCCCGACGCTGGCCAGGGGCTCCCCACGCTACCAGCCCCGTCTGAGATCGGCGGGGAGAGTGGGATTGTAGGCCGGTCCACAGGCCCCGGGGTGCCCCACGTCGAGGTAAGCAAATGGCATGTCTCAGTGCGGAGCCGCGCCAAGCAGAGATGGCTGGCCCGCCCTCACTAAGCTGGCCATCTCCGCCCCCACCCGATTAAATAGAGGCAGCTCTGTTGTGGGCGCCTAGCCTGGTGTGGTAGGCGGGAGCCAGGCGGGTGGGGAGCAGTTGGGCTTCGCCCCGCAAGTGGGGCTGGGCTGGGGGTGACTCACAGAGCTCGCAGAGTTGGGCCGGTCCGGCGCGTTTCACTCCGTTTCTGTGCCATTTCTGCTGGCTTACTTGGCTTTTGTTGTCTGGGCTGCTCGCTCGTACCCGCAGCAGGGCTTGGGCGCTCTCAGGAGTCTTCTTTTGTGTCGGCCCTAAAACCTCGAACCTGTTGTTGCTTGTTTGTCGTTGTAGGATCATTGTTGAAAGAATTATTCGTTTTTTGTTGCTCTTGGAAATGCAATTAGTACTGTGGTATCACAGCGCACACTTCTCAGGATCGCGCTGTCTCCTGGCACGGCCGCTCCAGACCCATCACCATCTTGGAATCACCCAACTGTTTTCTCCTGAAGTGTTTCCTCATCTTACTTAGCAGACTACTCAAGCAAAAAATTAAGTTAGCCTTGATTCCTCACTTTGTTATACCACCATATCCCATTCATAAAAAAGACTTCTGGCTTTACCTCCAAAATATGAGAATACTTCAAAAAGTTTGTGGAAAACAGAATTAAAAGATAATATGAGGGGCCGGCCCGGTGGCGCACTGCTACAGTGCACCGCTTGGGAGCGCGGTGGCACTCCCGC
>NW_007734106.1:90268-95919 GCF_000696425.1 Galeopterus variegatus | reverse complement strand
TCCCGCCGAGGGTTCGGATCCCACATACAGACCGGCCGCTCACTGGCTGAGCGAGGGGCGGGCGCAACACCGAGGGTTGCGATGCCGTTGCCGGACACGAAAAAAAAAAAGACAAAAAAAAAAAAAAAAAGATAATATGAGTTTACCATGAACTTTCTGAAATACCTGTGTATATCACATATTTCTCTCCACTTTCACTCCTGCCACCCTTAATTGTCTTTTGCGTGGACTACTATAATAACCTCCTAAATTTCCAATTTCCTCTTTCCCCTCTACATTCTCAATAGCGTAGTGAGAGTGGTTTTCTCAAAGTATAAATTAGATCACATCACTTCCTTGTTTAAGATTCTCCAGTAACAGACTCTGTACTTCGCATGAATCCAAACTCCTATCCATGAGCTACAAAGCCCTGCATGAGCTGACTCCTGTCCTACCTACTATTTAAATTCATCTCAGAGGCCTTACTCAAGTCACACTGACTTTTGAGTTTCTTAATGCAGCCTTAGGGCTTGCATAGGAAAGAGTTAAATATAAGCAGGCCAGAGCTTACTGTCCTTAGAAGGGCTGCTTGCTGAGCTGGCTCTTGGCTAGTGTGTAAGAATATGACGTCTGAAGTATTCCCTATGTTGACAAGGCTGTTTTGTCCACCTCAGGCACACAATACCTGCTTTCTTCTGGGAGTCTGGTATTTTGGTAGTTATGGCTGGTCTTTATGCCTGTGTATCAGCCCCCAATAAAAATTCTGGATTCTGAGTGTTAAGCAGGCTTCCCTGGGCAGAAATACCCTCCATGCATTGCTAGATTTGGATGCTGGAGGAAGAAGCAAGTTCTATGTGACCCCTGGGGGGAATGTGTTGGGGGAGACATTGAAAGATCATGACTGGATCCTCCAGACTCCACCTTATGTGTCTTTTCCCCTTGCTCATCACTGTAATAAACTATGGCCGTAAGTACAACTACCTCTGAGTCCTGCGATTCCTTCTAGTGAATTGCTGAATGTGTGGGACCCTTGACACAGGCCTCAGCTTAGAGCCCACAGATCATGCCTCAGCTGTCATTTTTGTATAATTCCTGGCTTAGGAATGTTACCACTTCTGAGAAAACATACACTTTGTTTTATTGCCATCACCTCGTTTGTTGTTTTTACCACATTTATTACCATCTCAAATCATTAAGCTATTTTAAAATTTTTACTTATTTATATTCTCTGTCTCCTTCTAGAGCAGGGTTCAGCAAACTTTTTCTGTAGAAGGTCATATAAGAGCCAAAACTGAAAATATCATGCAGTTCTTGCATAACAAGAGAGAAAACAAATTTCAACAAAACTTCTATTGATGAAATTCATTGAGTAAACTTTTTTGTAATACAGACCTAATGAGAAAAAAAATTTTTTTTGAGGGGCATAACATTTTACTTAATTGAGGTTCAAAGTCGGAGTTCTCTATCATCAAAATTGGATGCAAATGTTCATCTGTTAATGCTGATCTATAATAAGATTTTACACATTTCAACCTTGAAAATGGCTTTTCACATAGATAGGTACTGCCAAATACTGATATCAATCCACAAGAATATGGTTTTCATTGAGCATATTAATCACTTGGAGAGGCATTTGGAAAATTATACTAGAGTCTTGTCTTGATATTGGCCTTTTGCATGTAGATTGTAGGATAATCACTTTAAACTGAAGGTTAGGTGGAAGCTCCTCAACTGTACAGTCAAATGGATTTTTGAAATGTGGAAATTTTCTTTGTGCTTGCATCGAAATCTGAAAGATACTGCTGGAACTGTAGTTTGAGCCCAGAAAATATATTTGCTGCAAATGTGTGTAGGAATAGGGATCTTCCTTCTTGTTTTAATTTTTGACAGCATGAGAAGTGTATAGCACAGTTTAATATTACTTGTGATTCAAACAATAGTTGTCATCAAATAGCTTTCCTGAAGTTTTACATAAGAGCACTGTTTTACCTTGTAATTTCAAGTTGAATTCAGAAATATCAAGTCTGCAGCAAAAAATAATTTCCAAGGCCATTCAGTGTTCAATACCAGTGGCCAGGGTGGTTCTTCTCATTCAGAAAAAAAATTCAGTCTTGGCTCTGAGTTCAAAAAATTGCAATAAAACTTTACCACTGCTAAATCACTGAACTCCTATTTGGTAGGGCAGGTGAGGATATTCAGCTTGTATCTATAACATAAATTCATGGCACTGATGATGGCTGAGGCTATGAGAGTGAATGAAGCTAAATGATAGCACTCAAGAACAAAATATGGAAGTTCAATAACAAATGACAGATAGAAATGTTTGCCACAAACTTGCTGCTGATGAATCAAACAACGAATAACCATAGGCTTTAAACACCTGAGATTTTTATAAGCTTCGTTAATTTATCCAACTATCCCTTTTTCTGCCCCACACATATTTTTACCACCATCAGTTGTAACGTCATCGCACATTCCACTTCAGGCTGTACTGAACTGATGTTTTCTTAACCTGTTTGAAAACATTATCTTTTATAGTTCCATGGAGATTATTCATGGGGGATAACTCTTCAGTCTCTTCAAATTTGGCACTATGAACAACAAATGGCAGTACTGGCAGCACCTGTTGACCCATTAAGAGCCAAGGGAAACCACTCAAAATCATTTTCCTTTTTCTTTGTCTTGTTTTTAACTGACTACTGCTGTTCTCAACATCAACTCTTGTAGCAACTGTTTTTGCCAAAAAGGTAATAGTCTTAAACAAGTTTATTTTCTCTAGACACCTTTCTTCACCTGCTGCAATCAAACATGATTTGATTAATTCACTTTTAATAAACAGCTCTTCTGGATTGGCTAACAAATGAGCCACTCAGAAACTAATTTTGGTTGTATACTCAATTTCATTTTTTTGTGTGAAGAAATTTTGTCGTGATAAAATATAATTTTAAATTTTCTAATTTTTCTGACTATTGCTTTCCTGTGAGTTGGGAATGTTGATGAAACCTAGTGTGAAAATGTTGATGTCTACTGTATTCCTTCAGCACAGCTATAGTGTCATTGCATAATAAACATGATGCTTTACTATCTCATTTGATAACAATATGACCCACATTTTTGCTGTGCCTTACAACTGTGACATTCAAAATTTACTTTTCTTTTTTCTCCCCTTGTTTTGACATGGTGGAGATGCACTGGTTAAAAAACAAAATAAAACACTGTAGTATAGCAATAAACACAAAGTTCAAAATCTGTGAAGTTATAATTACATCACTGGAACTTGTAGCGGGCCAAGCAGCAGTACAAAGCGATGAGTGTGTCACATACAGTCTCTGTTGCAACTACTCAACTCTGCCATTGCAGCACAGAAAGCTGCCATAAACAATATGTAAATGAATGAGCATGGCTGTGTCCAGTAAAAATTTACTTATGGGCTGGCTGTTTAGCTCAGTTGGTTGGAGCATGGTGTTGATAATACTAAGGTTCGGGGTTCAATCCCTGTACCAGCCAGCTCCCCCCCCCCACACACAAAAAAAAAACCCCCAACTTTATGGATATGAAAATGTGTATTTCATATAAATGTCATGAAATTTTGTTCTTCTACACACACACACAAAAAAACCCCAACTTTATGGATATGAAAATGTGTATTTCATATAAATGTCATGAAATTTTGTTCTTCTTTTGATTTTTTTCCAAGTATTTAACTTAGTAAAAACTATCCTTAGATCATGGGCTGTACAGAAACAACTGGTGAGCCAGATTTGACCCATGCATGTAGTCTACCAACCCCTGCTCTTCAGTCTAACCAAGACAGCTAGGATAGGACCTTGCTGTTGTAGTTGAATAGTCAAGTCACAAAATCATGCTTCGCCCTGGAAGAGGGGAGGGAAATAGATACAAATCGCTGGGGAATGTTTCATTATCAAAGTGCTAATTCTTACTATATTACATAAACTGAAAATACAGTTGAAAAGCCTAATTATAATATCTAAAAACAGTAGATACACAATGTTAATTCAATAGTTTTTTTCATAAAGCCATGGTCAAAATCAATAATAAAAAGTTATTTTTAAATCTTTAAATGATCTGTTGATCTAATATGTGCAATAATTGAGATGGTATATAAAAATAATAAATTTTAAGAGATTTTATTCTTAGGCAATACAATTTATTGATTTATGTTTGAGATTAAGTTTCAGTCCCACCTTCACTTTACCAGCTATATGATACTGGCAAGATAGCAACTACCATGAAGAATTCTTGTGATGATTAAATAATCTAATACATGTAAAGTGCTTAGAACAGTGGTTGAGTACACTAAAAAGGTCATGATATATTAGCTTTTTAAAGAATAACTATTATTATTGCAAATTGAGCTCAGTATCATGGCATTAAAATGATGTATTTTTCATTTTAAAAAATCCACAAGTTTTTTTTTAATAGACCAATAAGATACTTGAACCTAAGTATCTTATTACTGAACCTAAGTATCTTATTACTTTATAAGAATTTAGGTTTTATTGCCAAAAAACACAACTAAAACAGAAAATGTTTAATTTTCCTTACCTGACATGTCTGTTGAATCACCTATAATAGAAAAACAGCAGAAAATAATTATCCATAAGTAACAAATACTAACAGTAAAATTTGCAAGGATTCAATTATCATAAAATAATACTTTAAAAATAATTTAAATAATAAAATACCATATACAAAATTAGTTTTATACATTAAATTGAGTAAACTGTGGGTGAAGGCACTTATTTCAATTACATATTAACATTACCTTTCAATTTTTCCTTGGACAAAAATTTTGTTTTCTTTGTATATATATATAATGCGTTACTAAATTATTATTATTATTTTTTTTGTCCTTTTTGAGACCGGCTGCACCGTGCTCAGCCAGTGAGTACTGTGAGAGCACCGGTCATCCCCATATAGGATCTGAACCCGCGGCAGGAGCACTGCTGCACTCCCAGCACCGCACTCTCCCCAGTGTGCCACGGGCTCGGCCCGAGTTACTAAAATTTTAATTATGACAACTTTGAAAGTAATATTGATATGATTTAAATTGATGTGACCCTTATTTTGGTTTACAACATGCACTGCTAATAGGCTCTTTGGAGTTTTTTTTTTTAATAAATTTATTTCTTTTTCCCGGATTAAAAAATTTTTTTAATTGTATACTTGAAACATAATTGGTTATACTATTTATGGGGTACAGAGTTGACTATCGCTGTTTGTGTACAATTTGTGATGATCAAATCAGTATTATTAGCACATTCAACATTACAACCTTTGGAGTTTTAATGCATCTCTATTAGCAGGGAAGAATTAGATCTAAACCTTCTGAGAGGCAGAGGGGGGAGCTCCAGGCCCCGCCCCTGCCCCCCAAACTGGCACCACACAGGTAAGCCCACTGGTAGTGGCCAGCAGCAGCACCAGCCAGTGGAACTGTGTGGCTGGATGCAGCTCCTCTCCCCACCTCAGAACCAGGGGGGAGCACCAGCCTATGGATCTGACCCACCGAGTTTGGCCCAGCAGAACTCCATGGTGCTAGGGGCTCATTCTATGATCACAGAGTCTTGAACGGGAACCAAGGTGGTTTAACATAACCACCACCACACCTACTGTCAAGCAAAGATAATTCACCCCCCCCCCCCCCCCCCCCC
>NW_007734106.1:86191-89745 GCF_000696425.1 Galeopterus variegatus | reverse complement strand
TAGACAAAAAAAAAAAAAAAGAAAGAAAAGAAAAAGAAAAAAGAATTAAAAATAATGAGCAAAATCCAAGAAAGATAGCAGATAACCTCAAGTACTCTAACATCCGAATTGTGGGTATTCCTGAAGGGCAGGAGAAAGGAAAAGGTATCGAAAACCTACTCAAGGAAATAGTAATAGAAAACTTCCCTGCTGTAGGGCAGGATACAGACATTCAGATCCAGGAAGCTCAAAGGTCCCCAAACAGATTCAACCCAAAAATATCCTCCCCAAGACATATTATACTTAAATTCACAAAGCTCAAAGACAAAGAGAGAATTCTACAAGCAGCAAGAGAAAAGCATCAGGTCGCTTATAGGGTAAACCCCATCAAACTAACAGCAGACTTTTCAACCGAAATCCCTACAGGCCAGAAGAAAGTGGACTGATATATTCAAAATACCAAAAGAAAAAAACTGCCAGCCAAGAATTCTTTACCCAGCAAAGCTCTCCTTTAGAAATGAGGGAGAAATAGTGTATTTCCCAGACAAACAAAAGATGTGGGAGTTCACCACCACACAACCAGCCCTGCAGTAAATTCTCAAGGGAGTCATTCATCTGGAATCTGAATAATGGTGACCACCATCACAAATACACAAGAAAGAGCAAAACCCACAGTTAAAACAAAAATGCCAGCAAGAAAGAGAAAGAAGCTAAACCATTCTACCTTAAATTCCCAACTAACATTGAAGAAGAGAAATAAAAGGGGAAGTAATGATCAAAAGATATTTAAACCACCTAAACAAGTAGCAATTAAATGACAGGAATTAAACAACACTTCTCAATAACTACTCTAAATGTAAATGGACTAAACTCCCCGTTCAAAAGACACAGACTAACTGACTGGACTAAAAAGCTAGATCCAAGTATATGCTGTCTTCAAGAGACCCACCTCACCTGTAAAGACACACACAGACTAAAAGTGAAGGGATGGAAAAAGATATACCTTGCAAATGGAAACCAAAAATGAGCAGGAGTAGCTATTCTTATATCGGACAAAATAGACTTTAAACCAAAAAACATTAAAAAAGACAAAGAAGGCCATTATATAATGATAAAAGGAACTATCCAGCTAGAAGACATGACAATCATAAATATGTATGTACCCAATACCAGAGCACCCAGATATATCAAGCAAACACCCTTAGACCTAAAGAAGGAGATAGGACCTAACACATTAATAGTGGGTGATCTGAACACCCCTCTCTCAGTATGGGACAGGACTTCCAGGCAACAAGTCAACAAAGAGACACAGGATTTAATCTACACCCTAGACCAACTGGACTTGGCAGATATATACAGAACATTTCACCCAACAGCTAAAGAATACACTTTCTTTCCATCAGCTCACAGTACATTCTCTAGGATAGACCACATATTAGGTCACAAATCTAGTCTCAGCAAATTTTAAAAAACTGAAATCATTCCAGCAATCTTTTCAGACCACAATGGACTATAACTGGAAATAAACAATAAGCAAAATGCTGGAAGATATACAAATACATGGAAAATAAATAACAGGCTCCTGAATGACCTATGTGTCCAAGAAGAAATTAAACAGGAAATCAAAAAATTCCTAGAAACTAATGAAAATAAAGATACATCATACCAAAACCTCTGGAATACTGCAAAAGCAGTACTAAGAGGCAAATTTACTGCAGTAAATGCTTATATCAAAAAAATGGAAAGACTTCAAATAAACGACCTAACACAATGCTTCAAAGAACATGAAAAAGAACAACAATCCAAACCTAAAGGCAGCAGACAGAAAGAAATAATTAAGATCAGAGCAGAACTAAATGAAATAGAGACCCAAAAAACAATAGAAAAGATCAACAAAACTAAAAGTTGATTTTTCGAGAAGATAAACAAAATAGACACACCATTAACTAGATTAACCAAAAAAAGGAGAGAGAAGACCCAAATAAGAAAAATTAGAAATGAAAAGGGAGACATTGCAACTGATACCACAGAAATATAAAGAATCTTTAGAGACTATTATAAACAACTGTATGACAACTGATGGAGTTTGGATGTGTTGTCCCCTCCAAAACTCATGTGGAAATTTGATCTGCAATGTGGCAGTGTTGGAAACTGTTTGAGTCATGGGGGTGGATCCCTCATGAATGGATTAACGCTCTCCCTGGGGGAGGGGGGATTAATGAGTGAGTTCTCGCTCTATCAGTTCCCGTGAGAGCTCATTGCTTAAAAAGACCCTGGCACTTTCTCTCTCTCTCTCTTGCTTCCTCTTGCCATGTGATCTGCTTGTACCCACTGGCAGCCTGCCACTTTCCGCCATGAGTAGAAGCAGCCTGAGGCCCATGCCAGATGCAGCTGTCCCAGAATCGTAAGCCAAATAAACCTCTCTTCTTTATAAATTACCCAGTTTCAGGTATTCCGTTATAGCAACACAAAACGCACTAATACAACAACAAATTTGAAAATCTGGAAGATATGGATAAGTTTCTAGACACATATAAATTACAAAGACCAAACCAAGAAGAGACAGAAAACCTGAAGAAACCAATAACAAGCAAGGAGATTGTAGTGATAATTAGCAATCTTCCAACCAAAAAATTCTGGGTCTGGATGGCTTTACAGCTGAATTCAATCAAACTTTTAAAGAGGAGTTAATACCAATTCTCTTCAAACTATTCCAAACAACTGAAAAAGGCACTACTCTCCCAAACTCATTCTATGAGGCCAACATAACTCTGATACCAAAATCAGATAAAGACACAACAAAAAAAGAAAATTACAGGCCAATATCCTTTATGAACATAGATGCTAAAATCCTCAACAAAATATTAGCAATTAGAATACAGCAACATATTAAAAAAATTATACACTATGATCAAGTGGGATTCATCCCAGGGATGCAAGGATGGTTCAACATATGAAAGTCAATAAATGTGATACATCACATCAACAAGCTCAAGGACAAAGACCATATGATCATCTCAATAGATGCTGAAAAAGCATTTGACAAAATTAAACATTACTTCATGATAAAGACTCCCAACAAATTAGGTATAGAAGGAAAGTATCTTAACACAATAAAAGCCATTTATGACAAGCCCACCGCCAGTATTACAATGAATGGGGAAAAACTGAAGGCCTTCCCCTTACTGACAGGAACAAGACAAGGATGTCCACTCTCACCACTTCTACTCAACATAGTACTGGAGGTACTAGCTAGAGCAATTAGGCAAGAGAAATAAAGGGAATCCAGATTGGAAAAGATGAAAGCCAAACTTTCCCTATTTGCAGATGACATGATACTATATATAGAAAAACCTAAAGACTCTATTAAAAAACTCCTAGAGCTGGTTAATAACTTCAGTAATGTTGCAGGATACAAAAAAAAATGCCCCCAAATCAGTACCATTTTTATACTCAAATAATGAATTAACAGAAAGAGAAATAAAGAAAGTAAGCCCATTTACAATTGTCATGAAAAAAATAAGATACCTAGAGGTCAATCTAACCAAGGAAGTGATAGACGTCTACCATGAGAA
>NW_007734106.1:84835-85734 GCF_000696425.1 Galeopterus variegatus | reverse complement strand
AAAGATGGAAAGATTTCCCATGCTCTTGGATTGGAAGAATTAACATTGTGAAAATTTCTGTACTACCCAAAGTGATTGACAGATTTAATGCAATCCCCATCAAAACACCAATGACATTCTTCACAGAAATGGAAAAAACAATTTTACCTTTCATATGGAAAAACAAAAAACCCCAAATAGCCAAAGCAATCCTAAAGAAAAAAAAAAAAAAAAAAAGCCGGAGGCATAACTCTGCCTGACTTTAAATTATACTACAAAGCTGTTGTAGCAAAACAGCATGGTACCGGTATAAAAATAGACATTCAGACCAGTGGAGTAGAATAGAGAACTCAGAAATCACCCCTCAGGCTTACAGCCATCTGATATGAAACAAAGGCAACAAAAATCTACATTGGGGAAAAGATCGCCTCTTCAACAAGTGGTGCTGGGAAAACTGGATATCCATATGCAGAAGAATGAAACTAGATATGCATCTCTCACCATACACTAAAATCAATTCAAAATGGATTAAAGACCTAGGTAAAAGACCCAAAACGGTAATATTACTAAGGGAAAATATAGGTGAAACACTTCAGCAGTTAGGTCAGGGCACAGGCTTTATGAACATGAGCCCGAAAGCACAAGCAGCAAAAGAAAAAATAAACAAATGGGACTATATCAAATGGAAAAGTTTCTGCACAGCAAAAGAAACAATCAACAGAGTGAAAAGACAACCTACAGAGCGGGAGAAAATTTTTGTTAACTATGCACCCAAGAAGTGACTAATATCGGGCCAGCCCGGTGGCGCACTGCTACAGTGCGCTGCTTGGGAGTGCGGCGGCGCTCCCGCCGAGGGTTCGGATCCCACATACAGACCGGTTCCCGCTCACTGGCTGAGCAAGGTGCGGGTGCAACACCGA
>NW_007734106.1:71844-84650 GCF_000696425.1 Galeopterus variegatus | reverse complement strand
ACAAAAAGGAAAAAAAAAACCTGAAACTGTAAAATTACTAAGGGAAAATATAGGTGAAACACTTCAGCAGTTAGGTCAGGGCACAGGCTTTGTGAACATGAGCCCGAAAGCACAAGCAGCAAAAGAAAAAATAAACAAATGGGACTATATCAAACTAAAAAGTTTCTGCACAGCAAAAGAAACAATCAACAGAGTAAAAAGACAACCTACAGAGTGGGAGAAAATTTTTGCCAACTATGCATCTGACAGGTGACTAATATCCAGAATATACATAGAACTCAAGCAATTATACAGTAAAAAAAAAAAAAAAAAAAAATGACCCAAGTAAAAAATGGGCAAAGGAGTTGAACAGACAAAATGTCAAAGGAACACATACAAATGGCCAAGAGATATATGAAAAAATGCTCAACATCACTAGTCATCAGGGAAATGCAAATTTAAACCACACTGAGATATGACCTCACTCCTGTTAGACTGGCTATAATCAAAAAGACGGTGAATAATAAAGCTGGCGAGAGTGTGGAGAGAAGGGAATGCTCCTACACTGTTGGTGGGAGTGTAAATTAGTACAACCAATTTGGAAAACAGCATAGAGGTTTCTCAAACAACTACAGATAGACCTTCCATATGATCCAGCAATCCCTCTTTTGGGTATATATCCAGAGGAATGGAAATCATGTCAAAGAGATACCTGCACTCCCATGTTTATTGCAGCTCTGTTTACAATAGCCAAGAGTTGGAACCAATCTAAATGTCCATCAATAGATGACTGGATAAGGAAACTGTGGTATATATACGCTATCGAATACTACTCTGCCATAAAAAAGAATGAAATACTCCCATATGCAACGACATGTATGAACCTGGAGAAACTTATGTTGAGTGAAACAAGCAAAGCACAGAGGGATAAATACCGCATGTGCTCACTCATATGTGGGAGCTAAGAGAGAAAGGAAGGCAGGAAAGAAAGACCACAGGAAGGCTGTGGTCTAACACAGGGAGGGAATGTTTCTATGGCTACAAACAGGAGTGGAGGGGGGAGGGGGAGGGAGGTTGGAGGATAATTGGGATGGGACAAAGTGTACAACTGCAATTTGTGGTAATGAGTATGCCCCCAGTATGAATCTGGCCCTCACATCATGGGCAGGAGGAGGGGACAATTAGCTTTGTATCTCATGAATATTCTTGATGAATAAAAAATAAATAAATAAATAAATAAACCAACCTTCTGAGAGATATGACAGCAAAGGTTACTGTATAACTCAAGAAAGAAAAAGTTCTTTCTCTTAACTACAGATTTTCCATATGAGTAAAAGTTTGCCAAGAAAGAAAATATGAGAGCCTATGCCTGTTATATCTGTGATGGAAATACCTATTGACCAATCTTTTAAAAGTGACAGTCTTTAGCAAGAAAGAAGGGAGTAAAAGTTTAGGAATCCATTGAAAATAGGTGATTCTTTTTTTGCCTTGGTAGAGCCATATATATATATATATATATAGATATATATATATATATATATATATATGAAGTATTGATTTCAAGGACATATTGATAACATAGGCCCATAGTGTCTCAACCTGGAATATGAGGGAAAAGAAGATGAAGGACTTGATTCTGCTGAGCAGACCAAACAGGAAACACTATTTTTAGTTGTGAACATGCTCTGATAACAGCTAAATGGTGAAAGGACTTAAAACTATGCCACATGAAGAATTGCTGAAAAGACTGGGAGTGTTTGGTTTGGATATCAGGCTTGTCCCTGAATATCTACAGGGTCTGGGACAAGAGTACAAATGAAGGCCTAAACACTGTAGGCCTAAATATTTTAAAGTTGTCAAACAAGATAAAAATAATCAAATGAAATATGTTCTATCCTCTTATCCTGATGAGTATACTCCTATAATAACCTGGAAGACCTGGTACAAATTTAGAACTCCTTGGGGTTCTGGGCAGCATGTCTTCATTCTCTTCCCACTCCCAGGTCCATCCCACACCACAAAGAGCCATGGAAGCTCAAGTGTGGACTGAATGTTTGTGTCCTCCCCCCAAATTCATATATTGAAACCCTAATCCCCAATGTAATGGTATTAGGAGGTGGGGCCTTTGTGAGGTAAGTAGGACATGATGGGGAGCTCTCACAATTAAATCAGTGTCTTTATAAGAAGAGATAAGGGAAAGATAATCTCTTTTTCCACATGTGAGGATATAATGAGAGGACAACTATTGCAAACCAGGGAGAGGGTCCTCATGACAACTTGACCATGCTGACATCCTTATCTCAAACTTTCGGCCTCCAGAACTATGAGAAGTAAATTGTTGTTTAAACCACCCAGTCTATGGTATTTGTTATGGCAGCCCAAATTGACTAAGTTTTGTAGTTATCCCAGCTTGCACATCAAAACTCCAACCACCTCTACTCAATGAACAGCTACCCTCTTGGCCATCCCTTAAAAGTACACACACTGGTTGTGGAGTCTGCCACTAGGAGTATGAACTCAGAGAAGAGGTTCATGCAGGCCCAGAAGCAGGTTCAGGACCATTTGGTAGAGAATCCTAGGATTTCAGATACCCAAAGCATGGTCCAGAGGAGAGGTAGTCTCCTCCATGGAAAGAAATCCCATTGTGCTCATGTACACCTTGCCTATGGAATGCAGCTGGAGAATGTCCAAAATGGGTCTTCTAAAAGAGAAGTACTAGATAAGACTTAGGGAAAAGATTATAGTTGTCTCCAAAATTGGAAGATAATGTCATGGGAATAAGTGATTAGATGTTCTAGATAACCCCAAAATGGGGATTAATGAGTAGCAATCAGACAGAGACAGATTTCTGTTCTATGTGAAGAACTACTTTGTAACTGAGCTTCCAAGAGAGAGGTCACAACTACTTCATTAGGCATTAAGTGGTGGTGGGGGTGGGTGGGTAGGGTTCAAGCAGATGATGGACTGGATAAAATGATATGTTTGGCCCCAAGATTCCAAGATTCTAGCCAAGAAAAAAGAACAGTTTGAATATAACTGGCTAAAACACCACAAAATCCAATAGTTCAATTCCTCTATGATCTGTATGATTTTTAACAAAAAGAACCATAAACATTTAAAATAATGTTTTGTGCTTTGTGGATATTAAACACACTTAGTAGCAAAGTAACTACTACTGATATGATTGTCTTTATGCTCAGAAAAGAAAATGTCTCTCCTCATTCTTTGGCCTTCCCTTGAGTCTACCTTACTTAGTCATCAGTAAAGCATTTTTGTTATCTATTTTCTGAAAGGGTACAAGTGGAGCAAAGCATAGGGTATGTATGATCTAAAATTTACTTCTGTACCGGCCACAGTTTGACTTGGAAAGAGAGAGAGGGGAGATGATAAGCCATTCCATATCTCTTTAGTGTTGCCTTTCAAAATAAAAGGAAAGAACTAGAGAAGAGAGCCAAATTCCTGAAAGACAAATTTCTGACCACAACATTTCTTAACGAAAAGAGAAAACTATAGCACTAATGTGATAAATAAAGTTGCTTAACAAAGGAAGAGGAGGAGAAAGAAAAAAAGGAGCAAAGTTGGAAACTGTAAGAGCCATACCTTCTAGAATTCTATTCACAGAATATAAATTCCATTAATACAGGGATTTTGTCTTTTCTGTAAGCTGCTGTATCCCAGCACCTAGAACAATGCCTTGAAATGGCAGGTGCTCAATAAGTTTGTTGAATAAGTGAATTTACTTTATAAATTAACTGAGCAATAACTATGTGGCAAGAGGTACTGAGTTAGGTGCTCTTTCCTCAATGGTCTCTCATTCCTCAAGGAGATGGACCTCATTCCTCGTGCAGAGTGAAAATGAAACTTCACTTTAAAAAAGCTTAGCAACAACAGGGCTAGAACTATGAATTTATACACAAAAATTAGAATATTTTGTGTATAATGAGAAAGTAATGGTCTATTTTCTTTTAAAAGCAGAGAACTATACAGAAAGGAAAACTACAAGGGTCTATGTGGCATAGAACCAAGCAACCCAGAGAACAAGCTCCTGACTGATCAATTTAGTACTTGCTTGAAAATGAAAATCTTAAAAGCATAAATTATCTTATTTAAGAAAATAAAGACATCTGGAAAGCTAGATAAGCAATTGAGGCCCACTGAAATCCAATAAGCCCAATGATTTCAAGAATTTTTTACAAACTATACCAGAGTTTTGCAGATCTGACTGACCAAATCTATTATGCAGTATTCCTAGTGACCACTGATTGGCAGATGTATCCTAAATAGATCTGCTATCCTCTCATCATTTTCCTGTTACAGTTATGGTCTTTAAGTTTTTTAGAGAGAAAGAAGATGACAAGACAGGTGTATTTCCAAACACTTGGTAAATTAGACCAATGACAAAGAAAACGGGAGAAGGGATTTACCAACATGAAACAGACTTGGGTTCTCTTCTTTCGAGCCTAACCCCTGCTGAAACAGGGTTCTGTCCCACCAAATAGAGTTTATTTCTTGGCTCCCTTTATTTACCATTTCCTTCTCAAATCCTTCCTTTCGGTTTTATATGCTATTGAATTAAATCTTTTTGCTGATCATAAGTTCTTGTAAAACAGACTAAATCCAACTATTTCAACCACCATACAATAGTTTATTTTAAATTCGGAATTGTTTGAACCAACTCAGATAACCAAAGTGAGAGAAGGGTACCTGGAAGCAAATAATATGGTATAATTGGGTGTATCCTTTACATACACATATTTTGAACAATCCACAAATATATTGTATTTTAATTTTTTCCTAGTATATTGACTTTAATGAATAAAATTAATGCTTCAAATTCTTTCCTTTTTTGTTATTTTTTAAAAATTGAAACATAATTGATTATACATATTTATGGGGTACAGAGTTGACTATCAGTATTTGAGTACAGTATGTGATGATCAAATCAGTATTGTTAGTATGGACACAAAGAATAATTACAAATTGTTTCTTTTTAAAATATAGAAACATACCTACTTGGCCAGTTGCCACTATGTTGATAAATTTCGGGTGCTGATTTACAGTAAGGCACAGAATATCATCATTATGTTCCTGATAAAAACTCTGAGTCCCTATAAAAAGAGAATTTGAAAATTAAGTTTAAAAACTTTTAAGGTGTTAACAGCCTAATGCACTTATCCAGAGGAAACTACTCTTTAACTTATTTGCTTATTCAATACGTATTTTTGAGTACTCACTACGTGCACATCATCACAAGGACAGAAAAATGAATCAGAAGTCTTTAAAGGGATAGATGACTGAAAGGGATAGAATATATAATACAAGTCTAAAGATACCAAGTGCCAAAAGAGAGTTAAGATCAAAATGTTATGGGACTTCAGAGCAGAAAAGATTATTCTCATTATGGGAATATGGCACTTCTAGATTGATCCAAATAGATTTTGTAGATGTGAAGGTGGGTGGAAAAGGGCATTCTAGGTAGAAGAACACTTTAAGCAATGGCACAAAGGCAGGAAAGTATTGGGTATGCATATAAATGGCTCATTTGGCTGAAGTGTAGGGCTATGAAGTGAGTAATATTATTGTAAAGGCAAGTCTGGACTAGAACTACAGAGGATTTTGAATGCCAGCCTAGGGTCTTTCTGTTTTGGTTTCCTAAAGAAAAGGATCCATCAGAGTCACATGGAAACTAGTGGTAATTTTCCATTTAATAATTTGCATCACATTTATTCATATTTTATATTTATTCTGTAGTGAGTGGGAAGGCACTGAATTTTTTTGATGAAAGGAGTAATGTGGCTCATCTAGCAGTAGTGACAGTGAAGAGGCCTTAAAAGACTATGGCAGTAGTCCATGCAAGAGGTAATAAAGGTAGGCTTGGGCAAATACAATGAAGAGGTGAGAAATGAGGTCAGAACAGTAGGTTGGATCTGCATTATAAAGGGCCATGAATACCAGAACAAAAACAAAAAATTTCAACAATTACATTTAACAGGCCTATTATTACTTTAAAACTTCTTTTCAAAGTAAAATATACTTCATATATTCCAGGGCTAAGAGTTCAGTTAAACAAACAAGTAATTATATGTACTGTTGGCTAAGTTGTTAGAAGATCAGCTAATAGATCTAGACTTTTTAGACTGTGAACCTAGAAATGTCTCCCCAAACTGGTGAGAGAACAAATAATCAGAATTGGAGCACATGCTTGGTCTCCCTCTGCTCTTTCTCTTGATACCCTACCATTAGAGAGCTGATTAATTACAAATCAGAAAATTAAAAAATAACATTACAAATATAAACATAACAGTTTATTTATACATTCATTCCTTTCATGCTTATCTTATCTTACTTTTCTCCACTCTCTCTGAGGTTATATGAAGCCTCAATTAAAAAGGATTTTCTCTCTAAGCACCCTGTAGTAATTTTTAAATGGCCCAAAATATTAAATGGGAAACTGCCACTGATTTCTGGGTAATCCTGCTTAATCCTTTTCTTTAGGAAACCAAAACAGAAAAATCATATTAATGATTAATACTGACCAGGGATGGAAGATTATGACTCACACATAATCAATCCATTCTTTACCATTCAGAGTGAAGCTATCAGAGGAAAAGCCAGAAATGTTTGGATTAGATAACCTCTATTTTTACTGCCTATTTTCGGACTTTATGAAGTTTACAATTGTATGTAATAAAACAGAATGAAAAATTAAATACTAAATGTCACTAGTAGGATTATCACATTGGTCATCAAATGGTGCCAACAGAACTTTATTTGTTCTTTAACAATCCATTCAGTTATATAAATATCAAAAAAAAAATTTTCACCTTCTTGGATAAAACAAGTTATCATCAGTAGAGCCACAAACAAGCAGCATTCTTAGCTTCTTTCCTTGGCTTTCCAAGGTCTCAGTATGAGACCCCCACCCCAACCCCAGCAATTACTCACCCAACATGCTACTTTCAATCTTTAACAATCAGAGACAACTATCCAAGCCATCCATTCTCACAATGAGGTTATGGGGAAATACAATTAAAGTTACAAATGGTTTCACTATAAAACATGGTTTTACCATATATTAAGCCTCTACTTCTAATACAGACTTATGAGTATCTTGCATTATGAAATCCTTTCCTGCTGCATTATACTTTCTCTCTCTCCCTTTTTTTTTTGGCAGCTGGCTGGTACAGGGATCTGAACCCTTGACCTTAGTGTGATATCCACACCACACTCTACGAAGTGAGCAAACTGGCCAGCCCATACTCTCTTAAGATTGAACTTGAAATATTACTAGAAAGTTCTGCAATATGAAATATTTATATATTGGACTGTTTCTCATGCATTTAAATTATTATTTATAGTTTTCACTAAGAATTTTAAGCGGCTAGATAAAAGATTCTAAACTTTTAAAACTGTGTGTGTGGGGAGGTGGAGATCAGGGTTCCCTACCTGTAGCAACATTGTGCAGAATTCCAACGGATGCAGTGTGATAAATTATATCATCACCATCATTTAAATAGTGAACATTATTCCTACAGTCTCTGCCTCGATAACCAAAAACAAGCTCCAACACAAGGTCCTATAACAATAATGATAAAACCATTATATAGTTATATTCTTCCTCATGTATAAATGTTCACCATTGTTTTGTTGTATACATAGTACTAGCATTTTCTGTCAAAATGGAGGACGCATTTTTGATGTTTTACAAACTGCAAACACAAAATTACACTAGACATACTTCTCTGTGTAACCTGTTTAGGCATGTGAAATACACACTGCATACTTTTCTATATAAAGTTATAAAAAAGAAAAGGGAATCACAAGGTCACCCAATTCTAAGAATTTTAGTTCTTAAGATTTCACGTGTTAAACATTGACATACCTCTTGTGTCCAAAAGAAGAATATATCAATTTTTGTTTATTGTTAATTAAAATAGCTGATATACAAACATAACTCAAGATAAATTATGTCCAAGTCATGTACTATGGAGAATCCAAACAGTACAGTCAGCATCAGTGGACAAAAACCCAATACACCACCTCTGACAACTCATGATGAAGTTCTGGCAGATATTCTGCTACTGAAAGTATCCATTGTCATTGATCTTGTGGGGCTGGATGAGGGAGGGAGCTACAACAATCACCCTTCCACAGCTTTACATCTTGTTTACACCTGATTTCACAAAATTTGCTTGTTTGCTGCTGATACTGGGATGATGAAATGCTTGGGAGAACCTTCCTTCTTCCTCAATTATTGAGGAAGTTTCCTTTGGTTAGAAGCAGAGACAGAGGACAAACAGTTTTCATGAACCCTGTATAGTGAATACATTACACAGGGTAAAATTCCTGATTTGGTATAAGTATTTAATCTTCAACTTATAAATTCAAACCACTAAGCATAAGACACTGCCAAAGTGTCTATGGTTCTATAAGCAATAGATCATTCACATATATTTAGAAGTTCATTAAGATACAATTCAATTCAGGGTATCATTCACGGAAAAGTAAAAGACCAATAAAAAAAAAAACCTGAGACGAAAACAGAAGATATTAATCCAAATTCAGACGGAGTTACAACCAACCAAAAAGATTATTCAATACACTTATTTTTATGAAAAACTAATGACAAGACTTGGGTGTTTTATAAAAAGGAACCCTGGATACATTTTAATAACATCAGAGAGTGGGTTTTCCTTACCTCTATGGGTCTCTTTTTCTTGCCGACATTGTTTGTCTGAAGCTTCTCTGGCTGTGGCGGGGCCCTACTCACTGGGGGCCTGAAACAGAGAAGTGGGAAAGAAGAAAGGCACGCGTCACTCGGTGCCTTCACTGAGCCTCCTCCACCTGCCCTCCAAAGAGGTGTCTGCCCCACCTTCAAGAAATGAACCCATGCTGCATTCCACTAGACTGTGCCATCTACATCTTGATGGCTTATAAAGCAGGAAGGTAGAAAGAAAATATCAAAACTTTTATACATTTTACTTTTAATTTCTTTGGTGTATGTTTCATAATGTAAATAGTATAACAGCACAAGAGCAGACTGTTTATAAACAAATAAAAAAATGTAAGTCTAGTATAACTCGAAAATTTCTTGATGGGTACGTTATCAACAAAGCCTGGATTACTGCTATAAAGCATTTAACAGAGAATCTTGAACACGGCAGGTACTCAACACTTTCTTCTTGAAGGTGAATTTTGATATCTCTATCAACTTTCTATACTGTTGGCAACATAAATCACATCTGAGTTCAAATTTGTACTCACTACTTTTCTTCTATGCCCTTTGCCGTCTCTACTTCCTTAAGTCTCTAGTATTGGTAAATGGTGTCACCATCAGACAATTACTCAAGGAAGACACTTTACAGTCACAAAGCAATGTAAAGCATAGAACACTGTGTAAAAGATAATTACTGTTACTGTTGTCTCCAACTCCTATTCCCTTATTCTCTCTTTACTAAACATTTATCAACTTTACCTACACAGCAGCTCTCAAATCTATCTCCTTATTCTCTGTTCAGGATCTATTCAAAATGTCCCATGTCCCAACAGGTGTACAGAGTTCACATATGGAATCATTTAAACGTGGAGGCTCTTTAGTAACACGCTTTGTTTAATTTAAAAAAACCAAAAACAAAAAAACCACCATGTAGTTTGTTTTTATCTCAAATAATCATTATACACATATTTAGTAACCTGAACATTATATCTAAGTCAATCATTCATCAACTCCCTCCCCCCATTTTAACTTAATATTCAATATGTAACAACTAAATCAGGAAATAACATAAATTAACTTTTCTGTGAAAAAATTTCAACATTTATGAAAAATATCATAAAATTAAAGGCATAAAAATATATTTGCATTTTCAAACTGTCAAGTTACACATCTGTAAAAATTAAGTGTTATATCTTGAACATGCAATATAAAATAAAAGTGGATTTTCATATGTAATATGAAGCAGCATGTAGAATATATAAGCATGACTGATTAACATCATAAAAAGTAAATATCAAGAATATATAAACAACTTTTCAAATTATCACCCAAACTTTAGTTTCAAATCTCATCATGTACTTTCTTAAATGTCTATAAGTAAAAAATAGGACTGAATTTATATTATTTAACATTTAAAAATATTTCTGCTAGTACCATTTCAAAGAATGACAGAAGCTTTGGCTTTTCTTCCAAGTCAATTTTGTGGGTGAACTTTATTCAGTGTTACTATCTGACAGCTTTAATTGTAACCCAAATAATAAACAGGTAATTTTTATCTATACAGTCCAATGTAACAATTAAGAACATTTAAATTTTTATAGAGATCATTTATATAAGCTATATTATTGCTTAAAATAAAATTATACAACTTGTAAAATTATACAAGTTGAATAGATAAAGTTTTAGTAAAGCTATTACTTATATAGTGTAAATTGATTAATTAAGATGCTATATTCATTCCAGGGACACTAATTCCAAAGGAAAAAAATGTAGAAAACTGAACAGAGGTAAAGAATACCAAGTAACATAGCTCATTAATGGCAAATATGAAAGATGATAAAAATACAAAATTAGACTTTGTAAGCAGAGCAAAGAGAGGATTACCTTGAACCTCTTTTCAGCAGCAGATAAAAAAGATTACAACACAGATTTGAATTTGAAACACTAATAAAATACTTCCTGTAATAAAATATTTTTACAAGTTTAATGCAGATAAACCATACTATATATATTAAAGGCCTGTTATTTTTAGTTTATTACTGCATGTAACAAAAGGCTTAAGTTACTCCATTAATGGCAGGGAAACCAGGAAGAGGAAGGTGAAAAAATAAAAGTAAGAATTCAACATGTTCTATGTTGTAAACTTTAAAGCTTGCCATTCTTATTTTTCTGCAGTGTAATCTGAATTTCAAACAAAATATTTAAGCTTATGGCAGTAAAATGTTAACCAACTTAAAAGGCTGGTAGGACTAGAGCTGCTTTTAAGGAAATTGCCTCAAGAGCCTAAGCTTCCCCTGTTCTGACATTCTGACCAAAGGTTCCCCAGTCAGCCAATCCAAGAAGGCAGAATGAGTCACTCGGGACCATGCTGGATTTGGGGTTTCGCTAGTAAAGGAAATAAGCTTTTAAAAAAATTTTCCCTTAATAGCATAATGACCAAACAGAATTGGGGGAGATCACAGAAGTCATTTCATCCATCCTCCCAATGAAACCAGGAACCTCCTTCACACGTCTAGAACATCCCTTTGGTCATCTAAACTCTGCACAAACACTGCCTATGACAGGGAGGTCACTTCTACGTAAAAAGCTGTTCATATCCAAGACAGTAATTATATCTCCACTTAGTTTCTTGTTTTGAAATAAGTGATTCCCAGAACAATTAATTATTCTTCATATGAAGTGGCCTTCCAAACTTCCTTCATCCTCTGCTTTCTTCTAACCACTGCGAACTGTCAATGTCCCCTTTAAAACTCAAAGATTGGTACTCAATAAGGTACTCTATGTATAAGGCTAAATCTAGATGCTTTATTCCTGTTAAATTAGTATAAGATAACATGGACCCTTTAAGAGGCCGTAACACACTCTGGACTCATATCTTTGCACACATCACCCCACTTAAAACAGATAATGGATTCCTGATGTCTGCCAAATATATTAAGAGGAGCCTAATTTTCAAGTTTGTGCACAATCTGGTCTCAAATAGACTTTTTTCATCTTTATCTTCCAGCATTTTCCTAGTGGTACCTTTCTTTAGTGCTAAAATAGACTAGCCATTTCCACATTGTTCTGTTTTGAAAACTCTCTGAAGGCATTTTCATCTCATGAAAAGTAGCTATAAAAGTATCCCAAAGGGTCTTTTCTTAGACATGTCATTTTATTAAACATACAAACATCAAAATTACTCTATTTTAATGTTTTTAAATGAGTGGACTAAACATGTATCAAATCAAGCTAACAGGTTTATAAATTGAATAATCTTTCATTGATAAATAGGTATGGTTAAGTTCGTTTTTATGAGTCTCTGAAACTTAAGGAAAAACTAAAACTATCTAGAGTGTAGTAATTTGTGAAGTCATTTATAAAACCAAATTATCATAATGAAGACCCTAATAATAACAACCACATATGGGGTAGTTGTACAGTTTGTCCTATTTCATTTCCTAATTCTTTCTTGACAAATATAATTGAACGTTTAGGAGAAAAAATCAATACCTTAAAATACTATAAAGATCAAACTAGAACAAAGGGTAAATTTTTAAATAAAATATTGTCTTTAACGAAACACTTACCTTACTATCCCCTGCCTTCAAAAGGAGCAAGGGGAAAAAAGCAGAGAAGCATAGGAGAAAAAAGCAGAAAAGCATATATGAAAGTTACTGATGAATAAAATGTAGCAGTTTAGTAAACAGAATAAAGGCAACATCAACGGAATTCTAAGGAAATGCAAAAACGCCTAATTTGTGTCACACTGTGACATAAATGTTTTGAATATTTTTATTTAAAAATATTGGAAATTTGACAAAAATTTACTATTTTAAATACACAAGATTTATTACAAAACCATTTGTTGTAAAAAGAAAAACATAGGGCCGGCCCGGTGGCGCACTGGAGAGTGCGCCACTTGGGGGTGTGGCAGCGCTCCCGCCAATGGTTCGGATCCCATGTGGAGACCGGTTCCCGCTCACTGGCTGAGCGCGGCGCTGGCCGAACACCGAGGGACGCGGGCCCGCTGCCGGTCCCCAGTACGGGCGCGACACCGAGGGTTGCGAGCCCGCTGCCGGTCCCCAGTACGGGCGCGACACCGAGGGTTGCGATCCCGTTACCGGTCAGT
>NW_007734106.1:60515-71049 GCF_000696425.1 Galeopterus variegatus | reverse complement strand
TGGCTGAGCGAGGTGCGGGCGCGACACCGAGGGTTGCGAGCCCGCTGCCGGTCCCCAGTACGGGCGCGACACCGAGGGTTGCGATCCCGTTACCGGTCAGTAAAAAAGATAAAAAGGAAAAAAAAAAAAAAAACATAAAAGCATTAAAATCATTCAGGAAAAAAAACCTCACAAAAGTATCAGCCAACCAGAGTAGCTATCAATTGTTGTCAGTAACATTTTCCTTTAAAATGGATAAGATATTTGGTAAATATCTGTTTTAATTGATTATAAAGCATTTTGTTTTATATTGGTGAAAATAATACATTTTATTTAAAGTATGAAAGTAATTATTCATACAGACCACATTATCTCCTCACAAATATATTCAAAATTGGTTAAAAAAAAATCTCTTAATTTGTGTCTCCTTTGATTCTTTCATTGCATAAAAACGAAGACTCCTAACTATGAGTCATGTTAACGATTTCTTCTGCCTTGGCATTTTCAAAAGAATTTAGCAGAGTTGAAACTGTAAAATAAATTGAGAAAAAAATGCAAAACAATTTAAAAAATAATTTTGAAAAAGCTGCAAAAAATGCAAGCTAACAGCAAACATTACAGTTGTGACAGTGTTAGTCATTCTTCTTGAGCAGTAAAACATTTCTGTCAGAATGTGGGTCACTTCAGAATTGAGGGAGAAAATATTAATTTAAGTGTTTTACCACAAATAACGGCCTACGACTAAAATTAGGTCACATTTTCTGACACACCAAATTTATCTAAATGGTAATATTTTTCCTTAAAAAAAATCAATATAACAAATGAAAGAGATTTATGGGAATGTCTACAGTCCCTTCTTCCCTATAGAACATTACCTTTCATCACCCAGGAGATATAACTTCCTTTAAGTAATATTAAGCATTACAAATATTCCCATTAGGAACATCCACACTTCCATACATATTTATATATATTCCTCTAATTAATAAATATATGTAGCACTCACTACTTTGTGAATATTTAATCAGAAATAGCGTTTCAGTATTTATTAGGTATCTCCTCAGGTTACTCTATTTCATTTCAAGGAAGGGATGTCATTGGTGAAGACCTACTATCTAAATTCTTGATATACATTATTTCATTAAAACCTTGAAATACTCCATAAGTTAGGGATATGATGCGCATTCTACCACTAAGGAAACCAAGGTGTGAAAAGAACAAATACTTTTTCAAGGTCACACAACCAGCAAAAGATGAAAATGAATATTTTAACCCATTTGTCTGACTCCAAAATCCATGTCCTTTCTACTGTATGATGCTGCCTTTTACCAAGTTGCTTCAACCTAGAATTCTGTACAAGTATGTAGATTATGGTATGGTCAGCTTTCTAAAAATATATCTCTAATTTATTACTTTGCCTCTTTATACATGATGACAAAATGGATGATCACTCTCTACCCCCTTTCTTTAGGTGACCTCCCACCCATCGCTATTATCACAAGTGTATCATCAGTAAGCCAGACACCTAGAAGAGTTGCTGAGGAAGCATCACGACCTCAACATTCCACCTAAAACTTCCCTGGGAACATTGGGGTGAGTCATGAGTCAGTTCAACAGAATCTCTAATCCTACCCTTCCTCATCATGAATGTGCATCTCACCCTTTTAACTTATCTCTTTTCTGGAACATAAAACGCAGATGTGTAAAATCCCTCTGCCAATGCTTTCTTGTAATGTCAGTTCAAACTAGCTGAACTCCAATCGTCTTCAGCACTACCCTCACTAATGGTACATTCACTCAAATTTTCCACAAATCCTGTTCAACTGTGAATGAATTCCCTTTCATTTTTAGCTTTTCCCTCAAATATTCTTACTAACTTCTCATAATAAAGTTTTCCTCCTCGCAGCCTTCTACAGGAGTCACTGACGTTCTTGGCTCTTATACCCTCTTTGTTCCTTGCTGCTGTTTCTGGATAATTTTTCCTTATCATTTCTTAAAACCTCTACTTCTGAAATCCATGCAATTCACTGATCTATCTTCCTGTTTATTTTCCATCTTTGATTTTAGAAACATCAGGTTCACAATTTCTCTCTTGATCTGTCATCTAGCTCGGAGACTTTATTACAAAGTTCTCTCTCAAAATTGCTGTGCATATGTCCTTATTTTTGATGTGCTGATTGTAGATAAAGACCAATAATTCCCATTAAAAACAAGCTATACTTCAACCTGCCTTTTGGAAAATTTTTGAAATAATGATTGTCTATCCTTGATTAAAGGCACATATAGATGGATCTTTTAAAAATTAAATTGTAGTTCTACTCACATGCTTCTTAAAAAGTACTTGGCATTAGATTTAATTTTTATTATCTTCCCCTACCCTCATCACATATACTTATAAAATTTAGTAAATAAGATTACTTTAGTCATATCGACTTTATATTTGCGTATCATTCTCCAAACTACTCACATGGACAGTGGCACCACCAAAAAGTATTTAAAGACAAACATATTTTCTAAGAGGTGCTGGAAACTGTATAAAGCATGAATATCACTGTTACTTAGTTTTTACAAAAAACCCATTTAGTTAAATAATAAATTCAATTTTTAATACTAATATCTTTTTCTTCATCTAATTTTAAACTTGATTGTTACCTCTCATCAATTGAGGGTTCTTTTTGTTGCAAATGAGGCTTGATTCCAAACATTGGGCGAATATTTGTAGATAAGGCTCTGATGGTGTAACTGATTTCATTCTCCCTTGTAACATCACTGTCATAACCTACCAACAAAATATAAGAGTTATTCTTTAAGTGATAACTGAGGAGATCAATTATCTTATAAATTGGATACAAGTTCAGCAACATGAAATAAACTGTTATAACCAAATTAGGAAATAATGTGCATCCAGTAAAAATGATGTAGAAGAATATTTAATGATATGTAATGATGTTTTCAAAGCATTACTAAGTGATAATAGCAGCCTACAAAAATAAGTACTACACGATCCCACTTTTGTTAAAATATTATGTACATAAATGCACATATACCTTAAAATATACCCCAAATGTTAACAGAGGTTACTTTTGAGTGGTTGAATTATGGATTATGTATTTTTTAGTGAAAAATGTACTTTCTATAATAAGCTTGTATTACTGGTGTATTATGAAAAAATCAAAATTATTTTAAAATGAGGTTCACCAATATAAAATTTATTTTAACAGTACCTATTTAAAATACAATTGTCTTACATTTGTAGATGAAGGATATCTAAGTCATCAATATAGGCCAGCCTGCTGCTCTTTAGTCACAAAGCCAATATTTGTATTGAACAGACCAAAAACAGTAACACCACAATTATTCAAACATTATTATTACTTGTTTTAACTTCTTCAGTTTAAATGTTGTGCTAAATTTTTTGTTTTTAAAAAAATATTTTAAAATGACATACCTCCATCTTCTTCAGAATCTATATCAGATTCTTCACTATCACAAGGCCTTTTTTCCCGATAACCTTCCATTTCATTTGTCCACACCATTAAAGACATATCTGTACCTCCTACGGTAACTAACATGCTGTCATCATAAGTCCAGCGAACATTTGTGACATGTGTACTATGGGCCACATACCTCTTAAACTTCCCAAATTTTCCCTAAAGAGAAAAAAATTCAAACAAATTTTATCAGAAGTTTCATTATTATAAAACTTTCAGTTATAATTTTGATTTTTAAATTTCTTTCTTATTAAGTAGAAATTAATAATTCCATGTGCAATGTGTAAAAAAAAAAAAATGAAAAAATACTGAAACTCACTAGAATAGAAAATACCAATTCCCAAGCTTGTTGAGGACAGGATAACACAAATAGTTTCACACACTGCCAGTACCATGGGGACAACTCTTTTGGAAACCAACTTGGCATTTTGTATGTAAAGCATAAAAATGTTCTCACCTTTGACTCACGAATTTCCCATCTAGAGTTCCATGCTAAGAACATGCTATGTGTGCAAAAAATACTTACATAGTATTTACTTACGGCAGTGAAAAGTTTTAACTATTCAATAAAGTAATAGTTGTTAATGAACTGTTCAGTAAAGTAATAGTTGTTAATTACAGTGTATATTTAAGGAATAGTGTATATCTGTTAAATACAATGGTTATACAGATATATCATTGCTGGAAAAAGATACAATAACTGAGAAAAGGATAGAAATCCCATGCACAACGTGACTATATTAACAAAAAGTAATTATCAATCACCTTGATATATAGGTACCCATGTAAATATCTTTCATCTTAATTCATTAGTGCTATCATTTATAAGCACTACACATAGGAATTATTTTCATTTTCAATATAAGAAAAAATTCAAGTTACAGACATTAGCAATTTTTAAATCTAGAACACTAGAATTACCAAGTTATATAAGTAAATTTCAGATCAAAGGTAAACATCTTTTCAAGGGTATTAAAATGAGAGACATCTCAAACAAAACATAGTGATCCCCAAATCAGGGAATCCTCTGGGAATGAAGACTATAACAAAAATTAGGGAGTGGGAGGGCCGGCCCGTGGCTCACTCGGGAGAGTGCGGTGCTGATAACACCAAGGCCCCGGGTTCAGATCCCATATAGGGATTGCCGGTTAGCTCACTGGGTGAGCGTGGTGCTGACAACACCAAGTCAAGGGTTAATATCCCCTTACCGGTCATCTTTAAAAAAAAAAAAAAAAAATTAGGGAGTGGGATATATCATCAAAGCACCACAAAAAGGTAGTTTCTCTAAGATTGTATGGTTCTTGCTATAGTGAGGTGAAGAAGGAATCTGTAGGCCAATATCCTTGAGCCTATTTCTAAAGGATCTATACCATCTGGAATGCTGGAAGTGAAGTTTCTGACTAATAAATGTTTTAATGAAATACATTCTTATCATCTAAGGTTCTATCACTTGTACGTATCTAGAAGAGGGGTCTATGGCATATTTTCTTGGGTGTCTGAGATCTCTACGAGAATTTTTTTTTTTCCTTTTTGTCTTTTTTCGTGACCGGCAACGGATCGCAACCCTCAGTGTCGCGCCCATACCGGACCGGGACCGGCAACGGGATCGCAACCCTTGGTGTTGCACCCGCTCCTTGCTCAGCCAGTGAGCGGCCGGTCTGTATGTGGGATCCGAACCCTCGGCGGGAGCACTGCCGCACTCCCAAGCGGCGCACTGTAGCAGTGCGCCACCGGGCCGGCCCACTACGAGAATTTTTAAACCTGTGTTTTCATTTCAATGTTGATCTAAAAATAGTAATATGAGCAGTTACTTAAGACTACCATGAACTGAATGCCACAATATAATTTCAATGACCTAATTTCAAATTTATGTTTAAATCCATGTTGGTGCCAAATTATAATATATAGCAATTTATGGCAATTAAGAAATAAAAACATCGGATTTGATACATAAATTTTATTTTTGTTTTAAGCAAAAGCCTAATGTTTTGCAGTAGTTTAAATAGAGGAAAGTGTTTTTAAAAATTGAGTAATGTTATAACACCAACATCAGTGATTTGAATCCCTGCACCAGCCAGAGCAAAAAAATAAAATTGAGTACAGTCAGCCTTCCACATCTGCAGATTCAATCAACAGTGGATTAAAATATTTGAAAAAAGACAAAACAAAATAATAAAAAATATAATAAAAACTGTAGATATAAAAAACAATAAAGTGTAACTGTTTACACAGTGGTTACATTGTTCTAGGTATTATAAGTAATTTATTTTATTTTTTATTTTTTATTTTTTTCCTTTTTGTCTTTTTTACTGACCGGTAACGGGATCGCAACCCTCAGTGTTGTGCCTGCACCGCGCTCAGCCAGTGAGCGGGAACCGGTCTCCACATGGGATCCGAACCCTCGGTGGGAGCACCGCCGCGCTCCCAAGCGGCACACTCTCCAGTGCGCCACCGGGCCAGCCCATAAGTAATTTAGAGATGATTTAAAGAATACTGGAGGATGTGCATAGGTTATATCAACCCTCGGTGTTGCGCCCGCACCGCGCTCAGCCAGTGAGCGGGAACCGGTCTCCACATGGGATCCGAACCCTCGGTGGGAGCACCGCCGCGCTCCCAAGCGGCACACTCTCCAGTGCGCCACCGGGCCAGCCCATAAGTAATTTAGAGATGATTTAAAGAATACTGGAGGATGTGCATAGGTTATATGAAATACCACACCATTTTATACTAAGGGACTTGAGCATCCATAGATTTTTATATCCGTGGGGGGGGGGTCCTGAACCAATCTCCTGTGAATACTAAAGGACTAATGTAATCACACTGCATACAGTGGCATAGGTATGAAGAACTCCAAAGAATCTGTACAGTTTAGTTTCAGCAAAAAAAAAATTATTCATCACATTAAATCAATATTTATTTTAATTCTATACATGTATTTTATACTTAATTGGTTAAAACATTTTACACTTTAAAGCCATAAATATAAAGAGTTTATATTTACTGTTATTGGCATAAATTTAATTAAAACAATAGTAAAATTATTTAAGTTATAATACTAGTAATAAATGTTTCTTTTAAAAGGAATATTTCCATCATGCAATACTGAAAAACACTGTACAATATAATGTATAACTTAAGTCATAGGATCATAAATTATAACACTTCTAGATAAAAGCTATAAATTTGAAAGATAATTCTGAACCTTTCATATTACATTATATATTACATATATACTATTCATATTACAACAGTAAAATGCTATGAAAGAGCATTACTTTCACCATTTTCATAATTATTACCATTAGGAAAGTTAAAGAAAAACACATACTTTAGTAGGATATCTAAATAACTTCACAAATCCCAAATCATCCCCAGTAGCTAGGACCATTTTGTCACTGGTGAGGCAAGAAGCAGTTACATCTGTGACTTCTCCAATTATTGGCCAAATTCCCTCACAGCATAAACCAAGCACACTTGTCCATGATGCCCAACCAATTTTTTCTACCTACAAAGGAAAAAGAAAATGCCACAAGTTTGTAATATCTAAGCCTAAAAAACTAACAACCAAAATCAGAACATTTTTCTTTGTAATTACATGTGTAAGAATGAAAATCAAAGTTTTAATGAAAGTACAGTTAAATTAATAGCAGTCTTGGTTTGCAGCTTCCTCGAGTCTACTAGTTCTTGGTTTTGTGGCTTCGCAGAGTCTACTACTTCCTGCAGAAAAATTTTAACATTATTCAGGATGTACTTATTACAAACCAACTGTGTGTGTTCTAGATGCTGAGCATATACTGATAATAAATAAAACTGGTTTTGCCCTTAAGATAATGAAGAAACATTCTTAAAGTTCAGGTCTAAATTTTTACTAATGCATTATAGCCATGTTTTCCAACTAACCATTTCAGGAAATTAAGGACATTTACTTATAGTCCCTCCCTTCATTAAGACACTTCCATGTTAAGTTTGTTGATCCTCTCTTCCTAGGCCATGTCAAAACAATTGCAGTACTCCAGTCCTTGATGGTATGTCTTCTATTTGCTATCATATGCTTCTTGCCCTTTGAGAAAAGTTTGGAGCACAGCCAGACACAAAAGTGGTTTATTCCTTTTCTTAATACAGTATCTCTTCCTTTACCCATCTAAGCATTCTGGCCCACTAAAATAAACTCACTCAAAGAATATTTATAATTCAAATAATTTCACAAGAGGCTTCACGTGTAATTAAATGATGGAAAGTTGGCATCAGTTTTCCAGCCACTCTTACTCATATAAATACCACTACAAACACCACTATCTTCCTACCTCCACACTGGGGATGGTTTGTTTTTTTCCTCTAGGAGCTTCAAAGAATAACTGTTCTTTAGCGCCAGTGGTGACCTGTAAAAGCTTTCCTTAAAAAAAAAAAAAAAAAAAAAAAAAGAAAAGAAAAAAAAAACGCAGTACATATATAAAATATATATAAATACACATACCATTAGTATGATGTTTAAATTTTATGGGAAAAATTAAGCTTAATATGAAAACCTTTTTCCTCTGTAGTCAACATATATTAAGATAATTTTATTTTCTTAATCTCCACATAATGAAGAAACTCAATTCATAAATGATCCAATTTTTGTGAATGTATATACATACAAACTATTTCTGTTATCATGAATATGCAAAAAACCCCTATAAACAAATGTTGGAATATTTTTTAAAAAGTAAGTGTAAGTATTTTAATAATATTTGGAAAAACTTCAATGCATAATTCTAGATTTATGTAGTTGAATACATGAAACAATAAAATCCTTAAAAAGAGAGCATTTAAAATATTTAACATTGGGCCGGCCCCGTGGCGCACTCGGGAGCGTGCGGCGCTTGGGAGTGCAGTAGCAGTCCCACCGTGGGTTCGGATCCTATATAGGGATGGCCGGTGCGCTCACTGGCTGAGTGCGGTGCAGGCGACACCAAGCCAAGGGTTGCATTCCCCTTACCGGTCACAAAAAAAGACAAAAAAAAAATTTAACATTAATCCAAACTTATTAAACACTGTTAAATGCCATGCATTCTGCTAAGAAACAAACTCATTAAATTCTTTATGTTATACAATTATGATTATTTTTAGGGAACGTATTTTATATCAAATGATGGAAAACGACATTAAAGTCCTCATTAACATTTCTGTTTTCCAAATTTGAAGCTACCATTTATGTCAAATTTATCTGACAAAAACCAGGACATTATCATGACAATTTTTTTCTATAATATTTAAATTACTTTACAAACTAAACATCTTATCACTTACTGTAGTAACATTTGCATGACATTAGGTGAAGTACTGGAAAGTCTAAACTCTATTGCGTTCATCTGCAGATGTAAAATATAAGTGGAAAATAATTCTGAGAATAATATTTCTTTTTCACAATGCTTTTGAACTTATCTGCTGACTCACTTCTGTTTCTCTAAAATAGCTATACTAAATCAAATGAAACCTTTTCAAATATTAAGTTATTTAATGTCTTACCTCTAATATCCCAGTCAATATGGGTTATGTAACTGGTAGCTCCTTTGCATATTCCTACTCGTTTACTACTCATTACGTTGTATATATCTATAAAGCTGTCATGGGATGCTACAGCTAGATATTTCCCAGAACCTATAATAGAAACATATTTGCTTGATATTTTCTACCTTTGTAAATACTTTTTACATTCTGCAACTAGAGTTAATTTTCCTGATTTTTTTTTTGAGAAATCTTAGGTATTTCATAACAAAATAAATGTATCAAATGACAACATATTTTTCAAGTATATTACAATTAACAAAATGTAGTTATTGTTTTTGGTGTAGCAAATTAGTACAATAGAGAGCAAATGTCAAAAATTACATAAAATGTAATTTTGATATACTTTGTATTTGCCCAAAAAAACCCCTCTAAATTTAGAAAAAATGTAACTAAACTAACATAAGTAACCTTTGCATTAACTTTAGTAACTCCTACATTAGTTAGTAACCTACTACAGCAGGTTTTGTAGTAATGAATACATGGATATAAATAGAGTAAAATTAGTACAATTTTTAAAGCATTAAGAGAAGGAAAACAGCCATCCAACCCCTTTTACGTTACAAATAAGGAAACTGAAGCTCAGAGAGATACCCTGCCCCAAATCACACACAAAAAATTTAGTGACAGAATTGGCACTAAGCCACATATTTGCACCCATCTAATCTAGGGCTTTTTACCTCTCACCACACTGCCTCTTCCAGTCAAAAAAAGTAAAATACTGAGATAAAAATAACAGTTAAAAATTACAAACTGATATATTTATTCACTGCCAGACCCAAGTTAACAATCAAATACAACTTCAATGGAATCTTACCAGGTGAAAACCGAATATCTGAAATAATATCTTTTCTGTGGTGAAAAGACACAAGATCCTCTAGAGTATCTGCATTTGCCATTAAGAAACTTCCATCATTGAGACCTACAGCTAAAGCTTTACCATCAGGAGAAAAACAGCAACATCTCCCACCTGAAAAAGAAAGAGAGCATGTATCAGGCAATTTTCTTTTCTTTTTTAAAAAAAGTATGTGCTTAAAGAACCTTTAATTTCAGAGTGGATGCCTATATTTATTATAACCTCAGATCAACATAAATAAACAGATGAAGTCTTTTATGAAAATCAGTGGTATGGAATTCTAAGCAAGAATTAAACTCACTTCTGAATGTAACAAAAGCAAGTACTAATATTTACCTTAAAAGAAATTAAGTTCATGTGAAAAAATGAGAGATTTTAACTAATATAAAAAGACAAGGGCCGGCCCGGTGGCGCACTGGATAGTGTGCCGCTTGGGAAGTGTGGCGGTGCTCCCGCCCGAGGGTTTGGATCCCACATACAGACCGGTTCCCGCTCACTGGCTGAGCGAGGCGCGGGAGCAACACCGAGGGTTGCGATCCCGTTTCCGGTCCCGGTCCGGTACGGGGGCGACACCGAGGGTTGCAATCCATTGCCGGACACGGAAAAAGACAAAAAAAAAAAAAAAAAAAAAAAAAAAAAAAAAAAAAAAAAAAAAAAAAAA